>NW_008676834.1:556-1990 GCF_000695815.1 Acanthisitta chloris | reverse complement strand
ATGACCCAAGAGGTTCCTCAACCCATATTGGACCGGAATTCTTCCAAACTCTTCCCTCTGCCCTCACTTGTACTTGTTGTCCTCCGTGGGCTGCGTCCTGGGCGGCGTCTCGAAGCGCGCGTACTCCTGGTCGTACCACATCTGGTAAAAATACGTCCTCCCGTCGTCTTCCACCATCTTGATCTCCGTGTCCAGCCCTCCCTGCTAGGAGAGACACATCCCCAGGCTCAACTGCTGCTTACCCGATCCACCGTCGCCGCCCCGAGGTCGGCGCCGACCTCCGAGGAGCTGTGCCCACCTCCATGGCCCAATTCTCCGACGGCGCCTTGTAGATGACGTTGACCTTGCCGTGGATGTAGGAGAGCTGCATGTCCTCGCACTCGTCCACCAGGAAGAGCTCCAGGGGGTCTGAGGTGGCCCCCAGGACCGTGTCGGAGCCGGGGCAGAACCAGTGCGCGTGGAACATCTGACCACCGCTGTCCTCCCACATGGCTGTCACCCTGAGGGGGCAAACACCATCAAAACCATCGAGGAGACGCTCCGAGGTTCTTCGGACGCGCGGAGAAACCTCCCGGAGCGACGTTCCGGCGGGAACGGCGCCCGTCCCCGCGGCTGGAGGAGGAGAAACACACCTGGCCAGGTAGAGAGGCTTGGTGGGGGGGGCGGGGGCGGGGGGGAGGGCGGCGCCGCCGACCTCCAGGGTCTCGGCGTCGATGGACACGCGGAGGTAGAAATCCTTCTTGCCGTCGCGCTGCGGAGGGCGGCACGGTGGCAGCGCGTCCCGCGAGGGACACGGCCTCACCGGGGAACGGGATCGGGGTTGGATGAGGTTCTCCAACTTGGGAGCATCTTGATGGGGTTCCTTATCTGGAGGAGGTTCCTCCAAGCCAACCTCATCTGGGTGGGTTCCCTCATCTTGATGGTTTGTCCCACCTCAAGCCAACCTTGATGGGTTGCCCAACCACACGTTGATGTGTTCCTTGGCCTCACCTTGATGGGTTCCTCAACCCAACCTTGACATGTTCCTTGACCTCACCTCGATGGGTTCCCCAACCCCAACCCAACCTTGATGGGTTCCCCAACCCAACCTTGATGGGTTCCTTGGCCTCACCTCGATGGGTTCCCCAACCCCAACCCAACCTTGATGGGTTCCCCAACCCAACCTTGATGGGTTCCTTGGCCTCACCTCGATGGGTTCCCCAACCCCAACCCAACCTTGATGGGTTCCCCAACCCAACCTTGATGGGTTCCTTGGCCTCACCTCGATGGGTTCCCCAACCCCAACCCAACCTTGATGGGTTCCCCAACCCAACCTTGATGGGTTCCTTGGCCTCACCTTGATGGGTTCCCCAACCCCAACCCAACCTTGATGGGTTCCCCAACCCAACCTTGATGGGTTCCTTGGCCTCACCTCGATGGGTTCCCCACCCCCAA
>NW_008676834.1:0-280 GCF_000695815.1 Acanthisitta chloris | reverse complement strand
ACGTTTATGGGTTCCTTGGCCTCACCTTGATGGGTTCCCCAACCACACCTTGACGTATTCCTTGGCCTCACCTCAATGGGTTCCACCACCTCAACCCAACCTCGATGGGTTCCCCAATCCCACCATGATGGGCTCCCCAATCCCACCTTGATGAGTTCCTTGGCCTCACCTTGATGTGTTCCTTGACCTCACCTTGATGAGTTCCCCAATCCCACCTTGATGAGTTCCTTGGCCTCACCTTGACGTGTTCCTCGGCCTCACCTCGATGGGTCCCACCACC
>NW_008676833.1:37181-44232 GCF_000695815.1 Acanthisitta chloris | reverse complement strand
GCTCGGGCGCGTTTAAACCCTTGGCTAGGCCGTGGGTCGCGGTTCCCGGCGCGGTGCGGGGGCTGTGTGGGGAACCAGCTCCGCAGGCTGCTCGGCGTGTCTGTCCTTTGGCCCGCGCCGCTGTCCTGCGCCAGTGAAAGGCTTTAGTCTCCTCTCAGGTGGTTTTAACCGTGAACTTCCTCATTTGTCTCCGCGGACCTCGACTCGTGCAGCCTGTGCGTCTGGGGGGAGGGAGCTGTGCTGTACGGTCTATGAGTCGTGATTGTTTGTTCATTAATCGGGTTAGGTTTTCGTTTGTGAGTTGTAGCAATAGATGTTTTGTTAACCCGCAGTGTAAAAGCCATTGCCATGGGCCTCATGCAGCTCATGTGCACAGCAGCCACAGCCCCCACGGGGATGAAGTTCAGCCAGGACCATATCCCACTGTGGAAGATCCCAGCACATGTGATATTGTTAAGGCTACACAGTAAGTATGTTCTGAGTGTGCCTAGTGTTGAAATAGATGGGAGTGTCCTCTAATGTGAGCCAGGCTGGCGAGTCTTACAATGGAGATATTTTCAGTTTCTATTTCTCCCCGTAATGGAAGAAGAAGAATTACTTACAGCTACTATTGTTACTGTTTATGTCCTAAACGAAGGTATTTCAATAAGATTTGTTAAGTAGGAAATTCAGCTCACCAAGGCTCAGCCCAACTCTTTTTCCAAGACTTCTTTTGAAGTACAGTGTGGAATTTGCTCAAGGAGGAACTGCTGGGTTATGCTTACTGGGTTTGATTTTATTCTTTAGTATGTGTTTGTCTCCAAAGTGGAGAATATTTAACAAATCAGTAAAATAAGTATGGGATGTCATTATGTATGTAATAACAAGTAAGCAAATTGATTTTTTTCTTGTTCAAGGTATGGAATGCTGGAGCGATGCAGAGAACTGGTAGAAGCAGGATATGATGTTCGACAACCAGACAAAGAGAATGTGACTCTCCTTCACTGGGCAGCAATAAACAACAGACAGGAGCTGGTTAAGTAAGCTCAGGGGTCCCTGTGAAAGCCACACCAGTATTTTGCCACTGTTTCTTAGTTGCTGTTGTACTTCACAACACAGGAACTTGCTGCATGAGAAGAAAAGCATAAAATTCAGATTTGAACCCATTTACCTTTGTGAAAATGGCACTGAAATGTAAAGATACACAGTTCCTTTATATGTGAAATCGTGCAGTACATGAAATAATTAGATTTTCCTGGGTTTGGTTTGTTTAACAAAGATGAAAGCTGATTTTAGAAGTGCTTTGCTAATTGCTTTATCTTTTCCATAAACACTTTCTCAAAGCAGCATAATTTACTGCAGAAATACTTGTGTCCATTTGCTGCTCTAGTGATTTTTTATTTTTAATTCTTATGAGCTGTCTCCTACTGGACCTGTGTTATGTTTTAGTATTTTATGATGTCTGTTCTTAATCTTGCTGTGTTGTTATCACACAGATACTATATTTCCAAAGGTGCTGTAGTGGATCAACTGGGTGGAGATTTGAATTCAACTCCCCTTCACTGGGCTGTTAGGTATGCTGCTTGCCACTACTGTTTGTAAATCTGTTAGTATTGACAGCTGGAGTAGCATTTTGTGTGGTCTGAAGAATAAAGTGCTGCTTGTTTGGAGAAAACATAACCTTAAATAATTTTTCTGGGATAACTTCTCTGAGTGTGAATTCTCACATTGGCTTTCTTCTGGACTGTCAGTCTTTTGCCAGAGTTAGACACTTGATTGACTGCTCACAGGAGAAATTCCTGTAGAAAAACTACTGTATTCTAAATGAACAGTTTGCCCTAGGCTGATTTATGAAGATGTATATTTGATAGAGTTTCCTGATACAAACGTTTAACTTAAAAGTCACTTCCTGAATAAAATCATAAGAATCTGAAGGACAGTTGTTCTTTGTGAGGTCTCTATGAGAATTATTAAGGCAAGGCTTTCATTCAAGTATCCATTTTTCAAGTCATCTCTATAGCTTCATTTCCTATGTTGTTATAGACAAGGACACCTGCCCATGGTCATGTTATTGTTGAAATGTGGAGCAGATCCCAGTCTCATTGATGGGGAAGGATTCAGTGGCATTCATTTAGCAGTGTTGTTCCAACACATGCCCATCATAGCTTACCTCATAGCAAAAGGCCAGGTATGTTTTTCATGTCAACAATTAGCTGCCTGTGTGTACCATACATCTCAGAATTAACTGGTTTGTCTTCTAGTTAAGCAGTATTTTACCACTGTTTTTCCTGAGCCATGACTTCCCATACCTGTCAGAGTGTTTAAGGAGTCTTTAAGGCTGTGGAGATTTGTGGTGCTGTGTAAATAACAACCGGCTTTTAAACCTGAGAACAAGAAACAATATTTAAGGTATATACATCACAAAGTATTTACAATTTGACTAAGGGTTTGGAACTGATAATCCATACAGTTGTCCCTCAGTTGAATTATGCAGAATAGATGAATTTTTATTAGAAGGTCTGAATTTTTATTAGAAGTTTCTGTATTTAATTTGATGGTGTATCCACTCTAGTTGATGACTTAATTTGCATCTGGAAGGAGCAGAATAAATGACAAGTGTAACAACTTGCTAATAAAAATGAGAGGAGATTTCTTATGTGATCTAGACTGTTTCTTAGAAACATTAGAGTATTAGGATTTAAAACTTTGCTGAGTGTTTTCTTTCTCAGAGAATTCTCTTTAGTAGAGTAACTGATGTTGTATATCACAGACTCAATGAAGTTCTTAGCCCATCTGTCTTCTACTAAAAAAATCCAAATGATTAATCATTTCTTCCAAGTAAATCTGCTCTAATGTAATGATGGGTGGAGGCAGGGCAAAAGCAGACCTTAATTCAGAAGAAGGAAGAAAATTAGGTAATCCAGGTTAGTTGCTTAACTATATCCTGAGATACACAGTCCTTTTTTGTTGTTTTAATAAACCTGGTTTATATACTTGGACATTGTTGTGTACCTCCATTTGCACAAGGAAGATGGGTCACATTGCTTTACAAGGTGCATCTTATTTATAGTATTTTTCTGCAAAAGAGGACAAGAAATATGTTTAACAGAATTTACCTGAAAATATGCTTAGAGGAGACTCTCCCATAAAAATGTCCTTAGTGGAAACTCTGAATAATTTGAAAGGAATAACATGCAAGTCTCATAGAAGTGGAAAAATGTTTAAATGAGTGTTGTCTTCTTAGGTGGTATAACTTGGTTTCTTTCCATTTTGTTTTCAATTAGTGAAGCTAAGGCAGTTGGATGACTCTAAACCTGAGCATCTCACTGGTTTCTGAATCACTGCTAATCATTTGCTTGTTACCTTTTTTCTTATTGCTAGAACATAGACACAACAGACTTGAATGGACAAACACCTTTGATGTTAGCAGCACAAAAAGCCATGGGGTAAGTAGTGAATAACTGGACAAGAATCTGTTTTCCTGTACCCAAGCGATGGAAATTTTTTCTCATGTTTTTTTTTAAACTGATATTCCTCTCCCTTTCATTTGTACTAAGATACATAATATTTCAGAGCTCAGGAGTTAGCAGCTGGCTCATAGGATATAGCAAATAAAGTCAAAAGAATTTGTACAAGAAGTTTAGGTTTGTGGCCAAATCATCTGCAGTTTTATTGTGCTTTCCCCAAAATGAAAATAAAAGAAGGTGGACACAGTGAAATGCATTTAGAACAAATAAAATGTGGTGTAAGCTTATACATGATGTCGTAGAAGATAGAATCTGTGTTATATACCTCATATTTGTTAAAATATTGGGAGATAACATAGTTTAGAGGAAAACCCTCTGTGCAGGTACTGAATTCTAAACTTGCTGAGCTTGTTCTGAGACAAAGCTTTGCATACCTGCTGTTGTTTCACAGATTGGAACAGTGGTTTTATAAGGTGTTCAAAATTTTCATTTCCAGTATAGATTGGCTTCTGTTTGTTAACTGTTGCACTTTATTTTCATCCAGACCAGAACCCACGAGGTTTCTCTTAAAGTTTAACCCCTCTCTCAATGCTGTAGACAATGTTCAAAAGAATACTGCACTGCATTGGGCAATAGCATCAGGAAATACTAGTGCAGTGGATCTGTTGCTGGAAGCTGGTGCCAGCCTGGACATAAAAAATGTCAAGGTATGATTTCTTTCATGGTACTTCATCCCATGTGGCATGAATGTGTGAAGTGAGTGTAAAGAAAAATTCAAGTCTTCTCCATGTGGGATATTAATTACAACAGGGGTTGACTAGGAGCAGGTGTTCTTGGTATTTCCCAAGAGGAATTAGCACCTTTCTTGGGGTATGACTCCAAGTATGAACATTTGTTTAATGCACAACCAAACCTTTTGTTCACTCAAGATAATTGTGCCCGTTGCAGGTTCCCACACACACCCCCCTTTTGTTTTGTTTTCTTGGGGTTTCATCTCTTTTTTGTTTCTTAATTTGGCTGTTTCCTACTTCAAAACGTTGCCATGAGGAATAAAGACTTTAAAAACTGACAGTGTCTTAGTGTCCAGTCAGACTCAAAGACTTCAAAATCCATGCACATCATGCTGTGAAAGCAGTGTTTGCCACCACCTGTTTGTACCTTCAAGAGTGCTGGTCTCAACCCAAAGCCTTCATCTTAATATCTGTAAAAATTGATTGTGAGAAGTATAAATGTTGAAAGCATTAATTCCACAACTATATAGCTATATTTGTACAGTGTGGTTATTCAAGGTTTGTGTATGAAACTGCAGCTTTTCCATCTGCTGCTTTTTTTTTCATTCATGGGTGTGACTTAGGGTATTTGTTTTGGTTTTAAACAGTTAACATAAACAAGAAACCTTCCCTTTAAGCCTGTAATATTATAGCTGACAGTTTAGCTTTTCAGGTTATTGGAGGCAGTCCAACATACAAGTCAAATGGATGCAATCTGTTTGCAAGTATCAATTTTCAGAACCACAAAGCACTGAATTAAGCATGTTAAAACTCTGAATTTAGCTTACCCTTGCCTTAAAAAAACTGGGGAGGAGATGGAGCTGGGAAGTAGCCAGGTATTCTTGTTTTAACTGTATTATTTTCTTCTGTTAAAAAGCAAAATATTTATGTGTTAAGTGCATAAATAATCAGCCCTCTCTGTTGTTAAAGGGAGAGACACCACTTGACCTTGCTTATCAAAGCCTGGATCGCTTCACAGTTTATATGATAAAAGCGGAAGAAAGGATGAGAAGCAGGAGAAGTAGTGGGTTACTGCAAGTAGTGGAGAAATATGAGGTAATTTCCCAAGTAATAACTAATGGATATAAAACTACAGCATGCTGTGTTTGGAGTGATATGCAATTAACTCTATTCTAACAAGAGGAACTTCTGAGGTTTCTGAAATTGGGTGCTCAAAAATAAATTTCTTTAAATTTCTTTAAAACCACAAAGCAGTGGTTTCTGGGGGTTTTGTGTTATTCCTTCCCCCTGCTGGATTCATCTTGTCTTATCTATCTGGAGCCTTTCAGCATTTGTTCTTACATGAACTGAGTACTTTTAAGTAAGTCGTGCTTGAATACTTTGTTATATTCTAACAATAATAATTTTAATAGCTCTTCCTGATGTTGGCAACTTCCCTGACACTGATGTGGGCCATAGGATACGTCATGAACTTGAGTTCTGATTCCTGGCTTTTGAAAGGAGTTGTGCTCCTGTGCCTGCTCTTTGTGATGGCTCTGTTTGTGAGGTTTGTGGCTTTTTCTTTCTATAATTAATTGTTAGAGACACCATATAAGCTATATAATGTGTTATTCTTGTCAGGGATTAGTTTTACTTAGCATAAAGAAAACCTGAGAAATGGCTGCAGAGTGTGTGAGAAATTGAAATATATGTACTTTTTTGAATGAATGACCATAGAAATTGAATGTCTTTAGGTGTACGCAGCAATAGTTTCTCATGGCTGAAAGATTTGGGGAAAAAAATCCCCAACCCAGTCTGTTAGCTATTTTTAATGTTAAAGAGTGTGTTATTGACTATCTGCATCTGATTGACACTGAGATATCCATTCACAGTGCTTAGAAATGTGCTTTGCCACAACTTTTCCTGCTGTATTTTGACAGAGAATGAGTTTTAATGAGCACTTCTCATTGTGTAATACTGGGCTGGAACTCTTCAGTTTGATTTTTGCTTTGTTAACCCCCTTCACATCTGGATGTGACAGTTCTTGATTGCTTTGAGAGACCTGAAATATTAAAATAACAAACCAGATGATTTGCATTCTTTGGAGTTGTGTTTTAAATATATTTTGAAAAACACTTTTTCTCTTCTTTCAGGCACCTTGTGGGGTTCAAGAATCTAAGGTACCTTCCCACAGCGTTTCTGCTAAGTTCAGTGTTTTGGATGGCCATGACCTGGTTTTTCTGGTTCCTGCCTGATATCCTTTACACTCAAGAAATAGAGAGTTCCTAATAAATTTAAACCCGGTCACGCAGACAGTAGTGAGCAATTCCACATGACTGTTAATATCTGGTAAAATTGGTTTATTTCCATGGGACAGAGGCAAAATGACCTCAAACTGAAGTTATATATGGACTAAAAAATCTGTACCTTATTTTCTCTTTAGCATTTTTTTTTGTTTTCTTCATGTTCTGAACTGTTTCTTATGTTACTGGCATATCAAAATGGAGATGTCTGTTAGAAACCCACTTGTTTCTGTTAGCATCTCCATGTGACTCTTTAAGCTTCCTCATTGAACTCTTATGCAGTGATGTATTTTGGCATTTGCTATAACCAGACAGCACAGGCATTATTAATAATTTAAGAGCATCTTTTCTTTCTAAAAGGTCAAGGATCTGACAGTTAGTGGTATTCATGCTTCTGTCTTTAAAAACAACACCCTCCACACCCCACACACAAAAATCAGGGAACAAAATCCTTTGTATTCCAGCAAAATAGATGGTCCAGTCTCCTGCCTGTCTTTATTAAGGTCACACAGAATCCTTAGTATACAGTGGATTAATTTCTGCCTATCATTTACTTGCTTGGAAGAGGCTTTTGTGAGTACACTTTGAGATG
>NW_008676833.1:36928-37146 GCF_000695815.1 Acanthisitta chloris | reverse complement strand
TCTTTCCAGTGCCCTGTTGTTTTTTTACACAGGGGTAATCTGATTATAAAGTTTTGTGAAAAGGCCTTTAGGAAGATACTTAGAGCTGTGAATAATGTTGTACCAAAGCAGCTGTAATATATTGCTGCACATTTTTAATTAATTTTTAATTCAGCCTTTAAATGACATTTTCTTTTTGTACTGTTCCCAATTAAGATGTCCTTAATAGAATTATCAGG
>NW_008676833.1:35807-36908 GCF_000695815.1 Acanthisitta chloris | reverse complement strand
TGCTGGAGATACACACATATGCTTGTCTAAATGAAATTTGTGTTATTCACTGTTGTGTTGTGAAGCTTTAAGGATTGTTTCTGGTGTCATCTAAATTAAAAAGAAAAAATAATTCCACTGATAGGAGTTTGAGACACTGTGCTGAAGATAGTGAGCACAGCAGTATTCTTGAAGGTCTAACCACAGCTTGGTGAGATAGGCCAGTGAATAGTTTTCCATTTCTCTGTCCAACCCTTTTCCTCATGAATGTATTTTCTTTTTGGAACTGGTTATGAAAGTCTTCAGGTTTTTAGTTACCTTTACTAGTGTGTCAAGCTGCTCCTCTAGACTGAATGAAAATCCAGCCTCTCTAATTAAGGATTTCTCTCAGCTCCCCAAAACCACTAACAGTGCAAACAGACCAGCAGTATCCACAAGAAATGCAGTCATTTTGGCTGCTATAATTGCACCCTGCAAGTGCTTTGTAACAAACACAGCTGGTTATATACAGTGCTGATATTTCATAATTTATCATCTTGATTTTAATTAGAACTGTTTGCAGTGTTGTTAAATCATAAGACAAAAGAACCTCAAGGCTGCAGTATTGGATTTTTAAGAGTTAGTCACACTGCAGTTTGTAGAGGGACTGAGGGGTCTCTGGAGGTGCAGCCCAGGCTTGGGCTCTCTGCCTGCTCCTTGGTGGCATCAGGGACTGTTCTTAGCAGCCTCTCAAGTTTGATGCATGAATTTAATTGGTATGAATTTGTCCCACTCCACATTCGCCTGTTACTGTGTAGAGACTCTTAATCTTGACATGTTTTTCTCCACCTTTCACTTGACACACAGATGTTTGTAGTCCATAGTGTAAAAATTGTGCTGCTAATGACCTTCAGAAGTCATTAGCAGTGTGTGCTTGGGATCTTTCTGGGTGACCAACATAGTTTCACGATGACTTCCAGTTACATTTTTCTGTCTGAATATATTCAGTTGTTTTAGCTGAAATGAACAGGAGAGGGTAAGACTTAGGAAACAGTCTGAGCAGGAGCCTGTTTGATGACTTAGGGGTGTGTACAGCAGTCAAATCTCACAGCTGCTGGAAGCTTTGTAACTCTGACTGCTGTT
>NW_008676833.1:27227-35783 GCF_000695815.1 Acanthisitta chloris | reverse complement strand
AAAGAGGAAATCAAATCCCTTTTGTGTCTGTTAAAGGCAAAAATCTGCACTCTGGTAGGGAGGGTGACAGGGAGCTGTACTATACTGCAGGTTTGTACAGCTGTAACTGGGCAAGATAGTGAACTTGTCAGACACTTTGGCCTCTGAAGGACAGAGAGGACCCTGTCATAGAAGTGAAATTTTTTCCTCTTTGTGTGTTGCTTGTTAAATGCTGTAAACTAATCCTAGAGTGTTTATTTTCTTTAACAAATAGCTGTGATATGTGGTTGAAGAACATATTCCTTAACCTATTACATATAACAGATAGAATTCTTCAGCTCTCTGTCATGTTCAGCACAGTGGGTTTTCTTTATTATTTCTATAAAACGTGGAAAACCGATCCTGGATATATAAAGACTTCAGAAGAAGAAAGAAAAGAGGTAGGTGATTTCTTAAAGACAGTGGAAGGACTAACCAGGTCCAGCACACATGTGGTTGTGGTTGATTTGTTTGTCATCATGTGCAGCTTTGGTTAAACTTGAAACCAGTGAAATATTCTTCCTTTAAGAGCTCTTGGCAATATTATTGAACTAGATCTTGGACAATTCCTCTCCTACTGCTTATTACCTTATCTTCCATCATCTTGCCATAATTTCCTTGCCTTCATCTTCTCATTGAAGCATGAGCTTTGACCAAGCATTGTACAGAACTAGTGGTGTTATCTGTGATATAAATTCACATAGAACTTCACTTTAAAAATGTAAGTTTCATGTAGTTTCTGCTGCAGTTGTCTGTGGTTAGAGAGAGATTCACAGTGCTTTCCTACAGTTCCCCAGGGTCCAGTTTTAACTTGCTGCCTCAGGAGTTGTAAAAGTTGTCTATCCAGTACTCATAAAGGGACAGTAAAGGCAGCAGCTCTCCTAATCTCCCTGAAGTCTGGCTGACTGTAGGAGAGGTGTCTATATCTAAATACCATCTCATGTTAAAGAGTATTTAAGTCACGTTGTTTGTTAATTCTGTCAACACAAATTACTTTTCTGAATGATCTTCCATGGGTGAAGCTGCATCAGTGTTCACTGGTTTGTGTTCCTTGTGGACTTTGTAAATAGCAAGTTCTTATTTCTGTCAGTGCTTGGCACTCAAAATCCATATCAACTACAAATGGCCTAATGTAAAAATCTTCCTAGCACCTATGAAAATATGATCCAAAAGCAAGCAGAAAATGCTTTGTCTTTCAGAACATCGTGGCTCTTGCAGAAGGAGGTTGCTTGGACTCCAGAACATTTTGCACATCATGTCTTGTAAGTGGCATTTTGATATTAGTTTTCTTAGTGAACCTGCATTTTAGTCAATACTGCTGGGAAAAGCTTGTTGACCTCTGCTTGTCAATCAAGTGTAACATGAGTGGTTTTTTCTATCTTGTCTAAATTTCTTTTGTTCTTTTATGGTGACCAGAGAGATGTTTTGCAATCCTTGGACTCTAGTCTTAATAAAAAAAATAGCTATTTCCATCTCTTCTTTTTTTGGTGGTGAAATTAAGATGTATCATTCTCATCTATGTTCTGTGTTCTGAGGTCTGTTACACAGTGATCATACGAAATATGATGCTTTAAACTTTGAGCAAAATATAGATGCTTGTGCTCTGAGTGTGTTGTTTGCCTTTATCCTCAACTAGGTAAGGAAGCCTTTGAGATCTGTGCATTGCCTTGCTTGCCAAGCATGTGTAGCCAGATATGATCAGCATTCTCTGTGGATTGGACAGTGCATAGGTGAGAGTGTGTTTTGTAAGGTTTGAAAATACATCATCCTCTAAAAGTTGCAGATACGACATTTATCTCCTTAAAGAAAGAGAGCACACGTGATACAAGAATAGCCTGTTGATATTGAAGGGCTCTGGTAGATGCAGGAGTGAAATTACTTGGAAGAGAGAAAGGCAAATATTACTAAAGGGTCACCCTAAATATTACTAAGTGGTCACCCTAAAATTAGAGACCACAAATTATGGAACTTTCTTTTGAGAGAGGATGGAACGGGGGATATGATGGAAACTTTAAAAAAATCAAAGAAAAGATGAAGATCAAGATTGAGGTGGTGACTACAGTTATTGCAGAACTGTTATTAGCCAACCACATCCTACTAGAACTAGGAATTTTAAATTGGTAAAGAAAAAATTGGTAGGCAGTGAAATTTTGGAGTTTGCTGCTGTAAGGATTTGGAGATACAGCAGCATTAGAAGCTTCAGAAAGGGACTGGAGAAACTTCTGGACAATGTGCTCAACAGGAGATACTAAAAGAACTAGACAAGTGTGCACACTCTGACATTTTAATGCAATAGCTGTGGATGAGGGGAGTGAACTCTAGCAAGTGGCCAGGCCTGTGTGTCCTCTCAAACTTACACTGCCTCTTGTCACTGCTGGAGACAGTGCTGAGTGGAGCAGCTGGACTGCTGAGATAACACCCTGGGGCATTATTCATGTCCTTGTGTTCTTTCTTCTCACCCTCTTTCTTCCTTTCTGTCTCATTACTGGTGATGCTCCAGATAGGAAGGTCAGAGCTTCATATCTGTAACAATATATTTTGAGCATAGGATTTTTTGCCAGTAGCTTTTTTTTGGTCATGTTCAGTGCTTGGAAATGTATTGCTGTTTCCAAGGTGGTGAGACATCCTTCTGATGCATTGTCTCAAAGCTTTGAGCAATATGGTTGTAATTTAAAGAAAAATAATTTTATATCTTTCTGTGACAGTTTCTCTGATATAGGTGTGAGGTTTTTTTTTTGTTTGCAACTCTGAAGCACACAAGGTCAAATTAAATTGAATAGCTCAGACTTTTCAGTCATATGAGACAATTTTACTGTGCATAGGGAGAGTTGTGGTTGCATAATTAGTCCTCATCTAGCTAAAACAGCTGAAGGCATGCTCTGAAGAGACAAATCCTGGTTGACTTGATCAGAACTAATTCTGTTACATAAATTGGGATGGCTTACAGGAGAAAGTTGAGAGAGAGATCAGCCTTGTCAAGCTCTCTTGTGGATAGCAGAGGTAATAATAAGAAGTGGTTTTGACTCTCCTTTTATTAACTTCAGGGAAAATGCAAATACTGCTGCATTTTAAAATGTCAAACTTGTTTTTATTTTTAACTTGCCTCACATTTCAGGGGTTGGGAACCATCGTCCCTACATATTGTTCCTGACTTTCCTATCAGTGACTGGTGTCTGGCTGCTTTATGGAACTCTCCTGTGTATGTATCCATGAGTTTCTTTTCATTTAGTTTTCAAGTACATGTGTCTTTATTTTTCAGCATTTCATTTCCAGCAAGTGTAATTTTACCTGCACAAGGGATATATTGTGTAATTCTGCCTTGAAGTGAAAATGCATATCTGAGTCTTTGGTGCAGTATCTGACTACATTTTTGTTGAGCAAGAGCTCAGGTCCAGCTCTAGTGGAATGTCCATTGGAAAACAAAACAGCATTTTGGTTAGAGAAGAAATAGTGAAGCCATGTGGGAGATATTACAGGTCCTAATCTGGATGCCCTTTATTGGAATAGAAAATTAGTTTGTAAATACATTATTGCAAAAGCTTTATTGATTTTGTTACTTGGAAATATCTATAATGAACACTTGCAAGCATTTATTTTTTGTTTTAATGTAATGATAACTTTGAAGAGAAGAGAACTCTGTATCTCAGTAATGAATCTGAACTGTTACTTTGAAAAATTAAGGAATTTCTTAGAGGGGAGAGAAGAGCCCTTATAATGTAGTTTCTGGGGATGAATTACCACAGCACTAACCTTTTAAATAGAAAGCAGAGGAAGTTCATTTTATTTTATATTACTTGAATTTAATTCTATTACTTTTCTATTGAAATGAGCCAATATTCAGCAATGAGTGAAATGAACCAGCTATGGCAGTGGAGAACACAGATACTCATGTGAACATGAGTTACCTTCCTGTGTTTGAGTGGTGTCTTCTGTATGAAAAAACATAGTTTCTCCATTTCTTCTGTGTGAAGGAATGTGGGAGGAAAACCTCTTTATTGCTCTACTGACACAGAGTCAAAAAAACAAGTTGCTCTGCTTTTAGTTTGAGTTTGGTTTGGGGTTTTTTAATAGGTTTTAAGTATATCAAGAAATTTGCAGGAATTGGACATTCCAGTTTGCATCTGTTTAACAGTGGTAGAACACTCTGTTCTTGGAGTTGTCACAATCATCTTCTGTTGTTGGTGGCGGTTTAAGAGAAATGATAAATTCTCATCCTAAAATTACAAATAAGCATGAAGCAAAATTGCAGAAGTCTTGACAATGAGAGATAATGACATTTCTCTGTAATATAAAATTAGCATAGCCTGTGCCTTGGGTGTTCCTTCTGTGGGTTATGAACACAGAATGTAAGGATCATGCAGCAACAACAACAAGCAGTCAGGTGTCTGTGTGAGTGCTCTGAAGTGGGTGTGGGAAATATTCAACATGGTATTTCTAGAGCAGGTTGCTATGTAATATTCATTCCATGCAAATAACCTTTGTTCAGTTCTTAAAAACATGATTGATTGATTGTGTATCTTGTCAGATTGGTCCAACCATTGTGCAACAAGTTACCATCAAGATGGAGCATGGACATACTTCACCCAGATAGTGTACTGCTCTCCCTGGGTTGCTTACATCTTCACACTAACCTGTTTCCATACTGCTTGGGCCTCGTTGTCCCTCACTGTTCAGCTTTATCAGGTAGTAATTTCCTTCAGTTTATGTTTCTTGACATGTTAAAACTTTTCCGTAGATGATTTGCTCCCGTAAAAACTTTGTGTCTGCTCTCCTTGACTGATGACTGTCACAGCTAGTGCTTCTCTTAAACCCCAGTCCTTAAAGTTTCACAGGTACTTGTGCACTCAGCATTCCCCTGTTAACAGTACAGTCTGCAAATCATTTCTATAACTCAGTTCTGGGTTTCCTACTCATCAAAAATGCCAGACCTATAAAAAGTAGTGTTTAAAGGCAAGAAATTTATTTGACTAATACAAACTGGGTATTAGTGCCCCAAAAATGGCACAAAAGCTCAATAGCACAATTAGTCCTGAGTTGAAAATTCTGTGGCAGAGCTCAGCAGGGTGTTATTAGATTGTATTAAATCCCATTGCTCCAATAAAAATATATGACCTGGATTTTCTCTTGTTCAGGACTGTCAAATTTCTTGTTTATATTTTTCTCAGAGAGAGCTTGGCTATGCAAACAGAACTGAGAAGAGCTGTCTTGGAACATCTAGGAAACAGCTTGTTTAGCAGCTCTTAGGAAAGATGTGCCATTGGAATATGTGTTAAGCCTACTGAGCTAAAGACTTGTTTTACAGCTTGTTTAGTAATAAAAAAAAAACAGCTCCACAATTTTAAACATATACTGCTAGATTTCTGCTATGTCCAAGACACTGAGATACCATGCTGGAAATAAAAAACAGGATCTGGGAAGGATATTTACAGTTAACTACTGTTTTGTACACAGTTATTTGTAAATGTTCTGCTTTGTGCTGTTTAGTGTCCTTCAGTGAAGGACCCTTGCAGCTGTTTGTGAGGGCTTGTAAAAGTCAAGTTGATTACAAAAATAAGAAAATGGAAAAAGGAATAGGCAAGCAAAAATGCAGAAAAACTCATCAAGTTCATTGTTGAAACTCAGTGGAAGAAAACACAGAGTTGAGAAGAGGGAAAAGTTATTGTTGACTCTCATATGTACTTCATGTTTTTTGCCAAGCTATTTTGTTATTTCTTCAGGGGATTTTTTTTCTATCCTTTTGGGTGGTAGAATATAGACAAAGTCTGAGGAGAATAGGTTCTTCACTGAGATAGATCTTACCCTTCTGCAGACATCTGTGAAAGCACATTCCTTACAGACATCCCAATTAAACTTCCCTTCTTGGTGGCAGCACTAATGTCACAGCTTGCTAGGTTCCATCCTAGCCCAACTGACATTTAAAAATGCACTTTTCAATCATCAATTACAGCACTAGTTACTTAGTTGTTAGATGTGGCCAATGTCTTCCCTTGCTCTCCCTTCTCATTAGTATCTTTTGGTATCACCAAGATTCTAATTTGTGGTGTTCCAGTTTCAGCCATTCCTTATGTTTTCCTTTCAATCAGATTGTGTTCTTGGGCTTGACCTCACATGAAAGAATGAATCTCCTGATGCAGAGAAAATCTTCTAAGCATCCTGTTTCCCTCAGGAGGACTCCATACAAGTGGGTATTAATGAGTAGTGTATTTTAAGCACATATCTTGTTCAGTACTGATTTACTTCACTGCTTCATAAGTGCAAAAATGTTTTGGTCTATGGATGTGCTAGTCAGGCCTGTTAGGAGTTGTGCTAAGGAGAGAAAATGAACTTTGTTTTCCTTACTGAGAACTTCTCTTGCCCTTGGAATTAAACAGCCAGCATAAGGGCTGCTGGGGTTCTTTCTGCATGGCTGTGTGTTGAGGAAAGAGATGTGCCAGAATCAGTCCATAGCACTAATCACTAGACACTATTCTGGGGCTGAGGGAGAGCTGTCCTTGAATTTGTTCAGCAGTCTCTGTTGTGTAGGATCAGAAGGAGAATTAGGGTATGTACTGGCTCCTTTCTGAATGCACTTGCAGTGTTTAGCTCAGTAGAGAAGTTAGTACCAAGGTTTCCCTGTTTCCTCATGTATGCTCACAGATGAGCTCTTACTAAGTATTCACTTTTAAATATTTGAGTCAACTTCATCTACTCTCATTTGTTAATGGAAAACAGGTTGTAAAAGTTCAACAAAGCAGTAATGTTTCTCCCAGAGCTGTCTTCATTGGCAGGTGTATACTTAAGTACTGTCTAATGGTGAATGTGTATTTTTGATGATTGCAGTCTTCTCTTTTTTAGGTTTATTAACACATATTTTTCTCCTTTTCAGTCTTGGATGCTTCCAGAATCTTGCAGACTTTTTTCAGTGCAGTTGCTTTGGTCTGTTCAAACCCAATGGAATTGACTGGACCAAGCAATACAACCTTTTTCACCTGGCAAAGGAGAAAAATGTTCATGCTGTGTAAAGTTGTGCTTGATTTCTAAAATGGTTGAGCTGATAGCTAAATAAAACTGGATATTTTTCTTAATTTTTACAAATTCTTCTCAAGTGACTTGTTTTTATTACTGTTTCAAATCTTAAACTTATCTTGCATAGGCTACAGCAGGTTTGGATATGGAACAATCACTGTGTGTCTATGTGTATATAGTTTGAGCTGAAATTATTTAAAATTTTGTGTGATGAGATGACACTAAGAATATATTTTTTCAAGGTAAGTTTTTAGGGCAGAATTTCAGAACTCTTTGCTTTATCTTGCAGATAATCAGACATTTGAGTAGTAAGGTGAATGTTCATATTTGTAAATTTAACATTACAATTACATTGTCATTTTGTTGCTTATGCTGTGAAAACCTCTTAAGTCATTGTATTTGAAGGGTTTACATGTAATAAAATAGAGATTTCTTGCTGCTAAGTGTATTTTTGCAGACTGAAACAGACTCAAGTGCTATGTGACCAGTGAGGTATTTAAGAACAGGTAGGCACAAAACCACAGGGAAAACCCTGATTCTTTGTCTTACGTTTTACCTATTAGTGTATGAAAATGGGTAAGTTCATGATGGAAAATAGCAATGCACATAAAAAGAAGGAATTGTTCCCAGCTGCAGGCATAGATCTGTAATAGCTAATGCCATCCTTGTTCCTAAGGAAAGGCTACAAAGTCAGTCTGGAATGGCCAACTGGACACTGTGGTTCCAAATATAAATCAAAGTAGGTAACAATGAAAACCAGCATGGAAAGAGATTAGAAAATTGAAGGTAAATACAATCTAGAACTGACAACACAAGAGTAAAGCAGTGTAAGGAAATGCAATGCTGGTAGTTAAGAACTAGGGGATTTTGTTCATCTCGGTGAAATCCATTTATCTGTGACACTGCAGAACATAAAAGCACATGCAAATTCAAGTAAAATAATGTGAAGCAATAGGTACTTTATTGCAGCTCGAAAACGGACAATAACAAAACTTACAACGCTGTATTCTGAGAGAATGTTGTTTTTCTTTAGAAATACCTCCCTGTGAGAGAAAGAATTTCACACCCTTTTTGATTGTCTCAAAGTGAATAACATCTACTTTTGCCATAACACAAAATGTCAACATGTTCAAAACCCAACTAGGAGACTGGTAGAAATACAGACAGTGTAACATGGTGAACAAAGGAAAATGCAGCCTGACTCGGACTCTGCACTCCATCAGGTATCTCTGCCTTCATGAGCCACTATGCTAAGTCTAAAATTCCAGTCTAAAACGTGGTAAAATCCTAGTTTTAAGAAGCAATAATGTTCCATGAGGGTTTTTTTTTTCTTAATTCACTGTAAAACAAACACGAATCTTGTTTTATCACTGTACCATTTGAAGCTATTCTAACAATTCCTTAAGATAATAAGCTCAGAAATTTTTCCTGCAAGGTGGAAAATCTTAACCAAATGCCCTAAGTTCTTAGCAATATGTGATGTTTAATGTTTTACTTGGCAGTTATCACTTGGTGGCATCAGCAGCAGTTGGA
>NW_008676833.1:23463-27198 GCF_000695815.1 Acanthisitta chloris | reverse complement strand
TTTCTTTTCCACTTGAGTGAGGCCACCAAACCCGAGTCCTTTGGGACCAAAATTTTTTGCATAGCAAACTGCAAAAGAAGGAGGGAGAGGTAAATGTTTGGGTTTAGTTTTCAGGTTGCTGCAAATTTAAGTTAATAAAGGGAAGGAAATAGCATATTTCCCACAGGTGTTGAAAGGTCCTAATAGTGAAATTGGGAATCACAACAGTCATATCTGATGATCTCAGAATAAATGAGGAAACTATGTATTTGAGATCTAAGGAACATTTTCATTAAAGCAACTTTCCTGTCTGAAAATACTCAGTAAAACTTGGTCTGATTAGTAATACAGACTGAGGAGTAAGTCAGAGAGTTTCAAGAATGTTAAAAGAAAGTATTAATGGGCATTTAAACAATTCCATTTGAGATCTGCATTGGTAAGTGTGTGCAGAGTTATTTGTCACAACTCTGCTAAGGAAGTAGTCAGCATTTTTCTCCAAATATGCTGGTTTGATCACTTGTGGTTGACAGAATGTTCCCCAAGTTAATGAACTTCAGTATTCCTTAGGGTTCTCTATTAATTTTTGCCTTGGATATAACACCTTTGCATATTTTTTTCCTCTTAAGCGGTTTCTAGGAGTCAAGTGAAGTCTGTGAACTTTCTGGATCTGAGAAGAACATCTAAATGTATAATTTAGCATTAATGCAATATCTTCTGTGCTACCAATACAGTGGAAGTATCTTTACACTTTCACTGGCAAGAATTCCATTTCAGGTGAGCTTTGAAGCTCTGTTTCTTTGCGGGTTTTTGATTTGAGTGAGATTGTGCAGGTGCAAGGACCAGTGTTCTATTGGAAGGTCTGAGGACAGATTTGAGAGGATTTCATATCTGTAGAAAAATTACAGCTTTATAACTTAAATGTTAATAGTAGAAGCTGCAACTGCAATGTTACCGTAGCTTTCAGAAAGTGGTTAAAAAAAAAAAAAGATTAAATTTCCTGAAGTTAAGGTAAGTTACGATTACAATCGTAGGTCTAGAGAGACTAATGTTAGATTGACTCAGTATCCCAGTTCAGCTCACTCCAAGTCTCACCTTTACAGTAGAGCTCTCCATCTTTGTCTGTAACGTTGGTGGATTCTAAGCTCTTCCCACAGATGGCACAGCGGAAACAAGTCTTGTGCCAAGGCTGAGGAAATGGAGACAGTTCAGTTGGTGTTACAGAAAGGGCATAGCTAACAGCCACAAATAATGCTGTGAACAGGTTAAAATTGTTTTGCTGATCTCGTGGATTCCATTTGCTCAGCTCAGTGCCCAAACACCTCTGGGGGAAGAACCTTCTAATACCCAACCTAAGCCTCCTCTGACACCATTCCAGACCATTCCCTCAGGTCCCATCACTGGTCACAGAGAGAAGAGGTCAGTGCTGTCCCTGCACTTCCTTGTGTGAGGAAGTTGCACACAGTGGTGATGTCTCCCCTTAGTCTCCTCCAGGCTGAGCAGCTCAAGTGCCCTCAGCCACCTCTGGGGGAAGAACCTTCTAATACCCAACCTAAGCCTCCTCTGACACCATTCCAGACCATTCCCTCAGGTCCCATCACTGGTCACAGAGAGAAGAGGTCAGTGCTGTCCCTGCACTTCCTTGTGTGAGGAAGTTGCACACAGTGGTGATGTCTCCCCTTAGTCTCCTCCAGGCTGAGCAGCTCAAGTGCCCTCAGCCACTCCTCATGTGGCTTCCCCTCAAGGCCCTTCACCATCTTTGTTGCCTCCTTTGAACGTTCTCAAATAGCTTAATACCTTTCTTATATTGTGGTGCCCAAAACTGCACACAATATTCAGAGTGAGGCCACCCCAGTGCAGAGTAGAACAGGACAATCATCTCCCTTACCTCCCTCATGCTAGGTTAGTCTTTTTCCAGTTTGGTTATTATCCCATGGCAAGATGTTACCTAGTGACTTTGTTAGTAATGGACAATTATTCATGGAGGTCTAGTAAAAGGCAGAGAGCTAGAGATGCTGCTCTTGTTTTGGCCTCTTCAATGTGCAGAGCTGCTATTCTAGGGAGAGTTCCTAGAGCAGAGAGCTTGGCATGTCATGTGAGACAGTCTTCTTTTGTTTTAGTTACAGGATCTCTTTACTACATCTGCAATTGCCACTAGAGATGTTTATAAATATCCCCAGAGGTGGAGCCAGGCTGTACTGTACTTGGGGGTTACTCTTCAGACACCAAAAAGTTCAAGGAGGCTTACAAATAGCACATGGTTTTAAACCAGAGAGCACATCCCTCTAGCAATTTGCTAATTCATCCTTACGTTTTCTTCATCAAGGCTGTGAATAAAAATTGAAGTGATCAGGGACCTACTAGCTGTAGTTTATCACATTAGAAAAGTGTTCTGCTTCTGGTGCTGAAGTAATTACTTACTTTTCCTCCTCCCATGATCTTCTCTGCAGCATAGACTGATTTGCCACAACGGGGGCATTTGTCCACATCTGCTACCTTTTTGGCAAACTTTGAAGCATTAGTTGGTGTAGAAGGACGAGCAGGCTTTGGGGACTCCCTGAAACAGAAGGTTTCAGTGTCTTGAAATGCTGCTTAGAAATGTTAACTTCCTTAGAAAAAGGATTTCATTATTTATTTTTTTTTTTTTGGTGAGGGATAAAAAAATGCTAAATTTCTGGTCTTTGACATGCAAAAGGGGATAAAAAAAGGTATTGAATTCTGTGTTGTGTGTTGGAACAGCTGGTACTGTAACTTCTGATGTTACCTGTTTTGGGCTGAGTGCATGGAGCTGACAGCAGCCACGAGCAGCAAAGATTATGTTTAATGAAAAGTGAAAGTAAAAACCAATTTTGTTTTATGCAGAGGCAAGAGGGAAAATACAAGCAAAAGACCTCTCTAGTCTTTGTTACAGCTGTCTGCTTCTACTCCACAAGTGGGTCATAAAAATGTAGATTTTTGCATGCAGTTGGTTTAACATTTGGACAGGGAATTGGGGTTCTTCTCTGGCCTAGGGTCAAAAGCACATGAGAAAAGTACTTTTCCTTTGCATTTCTGGACTCTGTGCTTTGTGTCTTTGTGCTAGCTTAAAGCCTTTCACACAGTGAGTTCTGAATTGTCAGATTGTTGGACAGCAACAGGTCATTATATCTCCAGGATGTGACAATTTTTGATGCAGAACTCTCCCCATAATGAATTCAGATCATACAAGAAGCTACAGTTAAATACATTGTTTAAGCTTTTATTCCCTCCACAGCATATTGGTTAATTGGTTTCCTTAGAGTTATACCAGAAGGAAGCATCGTTGATTTGGAAATGTGCAGCTTTGAGAATCATAGAAAAATACTATAAAAATGTACTGTCAGAGCTAATTATGTGCTTTTGGAAGATGGTATCCCATTAGAATTCCTTTGTTCAAACACACTCAGTGTGGTTTTAAGTGTTATTCGAGCCACAGGGAGGATTTAGAAATATTATTTCCCCCATTGAGAGGAGAGCTAACAGTATGTGGTAGCGTGATTATTTCTCTAAGAGTAAAACCTAACTGGATTTTAGCCTCTAAAAGGAAAAAAATATATATTCTCATGTTCTATAGTGAGTATGACTTCACCACTGTGCTCCCAATGGCAGATTACAATTGCAGTGAGTATTTACATCTGGACTGGTATACAAGGGCTCCTTCTGCAGTATAATTGCCTGTTGAGGGAGGTGATAATTTGTGAAGAAGGCTTGAAGAGACTGAACATCATTAAAAACTGCTAA
>NW_008676833.1:9213-23439 GCF_000695815.1 Acanthisitta chloris | reverse complement strand
AAGTCTGCTCTGCTGCTTACGCTGAATGTTGTTATGGAAACAGAATAAAATACCTAAAATACCCTTGCTAAGAGACAAGTAGGACCAGAAAAAAGGTGGTGCTGTCAGTGGGATTTAACTCACTGTTGCAGATTCAAGCCCAGATGGTCACCAGTGTCAGTGCTGAGGCATCCAGCCCCTTGTCCAAAGCCAACACCTTTGGGTCCATATTTTCTCCCATAACAGGTTTTGCAGTAGATTTCAGATTCATGAGCTGCCACTGTGGTACTGTCCAGACCTTTCCTGCAAGCCACTGGAAACAGGGAGAGAGAGGCAGGTGTGAACATTTGCATTTTCAAATTTGAGTTATGTGGTTCAGAATAATTGCAATTAGTGTTTATTTTTGTTTAACTTCTAAAATACAAGGAAAGGAGTCAGTCAGTGTAAAACTTGACTGTCTATTGTTAAAGTAGGTATGCTGTTCTTTTGCCACTCTGAAGTTAGGCTGTAACCCTAGGGAAATCATGGGCTGGTCAAGGCAATTTATCTACATCTGTGAAGTTTAAGATGGATTTGAGATCATCATCCTAAACTCCCAAACCTTAAAATAACGTGAAAAAAAAGGATGTTGCAGGGCTGTTGGATTCCACTGTGCATCTGGGCTGATCAAGATACTCACTCTGAGTCTGTGGTGGCTTTCTCAGCACAGAAGGTCCATAGAAATGCCCAGTTTTCATCAGGGAATACAAGTTATGTGCTCTACAGCACTACTTCAAACCAAGCCTCAGCTTGGAAAGACCAGAAGCTAATGAGTGTTGCTTGTATGGGGATCTCAGAAAGAAATATCTGTGTTTGGAGAAATACAAGGCACACCTAGAGCTAACAGGTGCTGCTGAGGCCAGTTTCAAGCATGGTTACTCTCATGGAGTGGCTGTGGAAGCTCAATTATTCTCTCCCAGTTCTCTGCTAATCTGAAACTTGGTCACCATTTAGAGTTTGAATTGTGTTGCTGTGATCCCCTTGGTGCTTATGCATGGAGAGTGGCCAGTAATGAATGGGAAAACAATAGTAGCTACACTCCTCAGCACTTTGGGAACTCAGTGTAAGAGCCCCCACCCCACTGAGAGAGAAAGAAGCTTTCAGTTCAGAATTGCTGTAGAAAATCAGAATTTTCTAGTCTGCTTAAAAATTAATACTTTGACACTTAAAAATTGTTCACTGTGTCAACAGTCGTTGACAGAGGAGGGGGAAAAAATAGGCAAAAACTTTCTCTCCATCTTCCTTTGAACAAGTGCATGCCCTGCAGACAGCATTCCAGTCATGCATGGGCTGTTGATAACTTGGAAAATAAAGTTGCTTAGTTCATGGATTCAACAGAAAGCTGTGAAACACAGAAGTATTGAAAGTAGTTGGAAGTGCAAGCTCTGGATGAGCTAGCTGAGGGTTTGATTAGTCCTTTCACCCATGTTTATTTTAAATGTCCTCCTGTGAGTCAAATTCGTCCACCTCAGGGAATTTAAGCTGATAGCAGAACCTCTGCAGTTTTAATTACAGAATCCTAGAATGGCTTGGATTGGAAGGGATGTTAAAGATCATCTAGTTCCAACCCCTGCCACCACAGGGACACCTGCTCATCCAGGTTGCTGTGAAGAGGCAACTTATATTACTGGCTACATGTCCCCAGTGCTCTGGTTGCCTTTGTGGCTCTCCTGGTACTGCTTAGAGGGGAAAAAATTTGCAAAGACCTTTCTCGTTAACAGAAATAAAACGAGGAGCTTCTGTAAATGTGAGAACCTGATCTCCTCGTGCTACAGCCTCTTCTGCTTTGAGATGGTAATTATGTTTGCTAAGGGAGTTGAGGGATGATGGAAACTCTAGCAGTAGATAAAGTGTTTCTATTTCTGGTACCTTAGGGATAGGGTATCAATTCACCACAACAGATGGAGCAAAAGCCCTTGAAGTGCTATTGTTGAAATAACTCTGAGACCTGTCATCTGCCAACAGATCCTGTTCGCCCCTGGCACTAAGGAGTTTCAGGTTGATGGCATGAGATCCTGCCAAATGTCCATCACAGCTGTGGCTGGAGTAAAATCTGACACTGAAACAACCATCTGCAGGTAAACAGCAGCCTGCATGGGAAGGAGGGATTGATGGAAAGAAGTTTCTCTCTCATAGTGTTCGTAGGGAAAAAACTCTGGAGCAGAGACACTGTGATTTATATTTGAGCTTGTCTGATTCTTCCTCTGTTAACAGGTTGCTTTGAATTGTTTATCATTTTGCTGAAATTGAACTCTTTGGTTAAAAAATATGTGTTTTGTGTGTTTGGTCAAATGTAATGCAAAATATAAGCTATATTTGAAATCTTTAAAATATAGCAGTAAAGCTAAATAGGTTAACTGTTTCCATACCTGAGATTAGGTTGGGGATTGGTTTTCTTCTGCTGAGAAATAAAATCCTATGATTGATTCATAGAAAAGCCCATGAACATGATACATGATACTGAGTCATCCAGAGCTGCTAACACAGTGAGTGTTAATCATGGGAAAAGTAAAGCCAATTAACATACCTCTCATATGCTAACTGGGCTTAGATTCATCCTAACTATTTGACCTTAAACATATTTCAGATGGTAATACTTTTTTTAGTATCTAACCTATCAATAATTTAGCTCAGACTTGCAACTACAAGGGGCAAATAAGGTGAAATAAAAAAACCCTCAACAAAATATGGCAACAACCAAGCAAAAAATAACCCCACAACAAACCAAGCAGTTGTCAGAGCTAATGGATGTATGTTGTTTATCATCAATCATTTAAAAATAAATCATTTATACTAAGAGTGAAGCTTAAACTTGAGAATTATTAACTATGTTGTATTAGGACAGCTGTTTTTTTAAATTTTAATTAGTTTCTCTGATATTTGGCATTAATTGTTATAGGCAGCAAATTGTTTGCTCTCTCTCCACAAAGGGCAAACAGAGCTGAACTGATACCTTCTCTCTGATTTATTTTTTTTTTTACGTGCTAGCTCATCTGCAGAGAAAGCAGAATTCCTGGAAAGCATCTGTGAAACATCACAGAGGTGTGTGGAGGGAGAGAGTAAGTGAAATGGGACTGCATGAAACATGGGAAGGAGGAGACTGAGGTACTTGCAGAGAGTTGGTGAGAGATTTTAATGACACCAGGGTAATGTCTTTTGGCTTTACTGTGTGAAATGAATTAATGTTAGGATTCCCTCTAACAGTAATAATCTCCTATAACAGCCTGTTAAGATATTCTTCTCTCTGTTTAGTGCTGTTCATTTAGTTCTTCTGGACTTTTTAACTTGAAGCAAGACTGTGATAAGCCACATTGTGGGACAGCAGGAAGAATTTCTTGGAGATAGACTTAGATACCATAATTCTGCACCACTCTAGTGTCTGTAACAAAAACCATCTCATGTTTGAAAGCAGCAAAGCCAGGAGCCCAAGAGGCAGATTGCTCGGGGTGAAAGGCTAGAAAACTGCATGCCAAGTGACACAAAAGTAAATGTAGCTTTAGTGGAACATTTATGGAGAGCTATGGGGTCATTGTGAAGTTAAACCAGTGCAGCCCAGCTTACTGCAGAGGAAGCAGGACTTGTGGAAGCTCCTTCCATTGCACTGGATTTCCTCAGCGTGGTACACTGTCTTTTCACAGGCTCCACATTTGGCTCCACCTCCCCAGTTCGGCATCCTTAGCTCTGAAGGGTAACCTAGAAAACCAAATGACGTAAATAAATGCCATGGCAAAAGTGAATTCTTTTAAACAGAACAGCTCTTCTGAAGTCAGTTGCTGTTGCATACTTCAATATACTACCTACCTGTGTGATATCAGGATTCTATCATACCCTGGTGCTTTGGGGGCAAGGACAGTCTAAATCCTCTGTCCTGTGTGACCCTGTCTTGTAAATAAGGATATTCCTTACCTCAGTATATTGTGATGGTAAATATGTGAAATGATTGTGAGGCGTGAAGTGAAAAGATGCTAGGATGACTCAAACCTCTTCTGGAGAAGTGGATCTAGGCTTGATTTTCCATCAAATAGTCATTTTCTATTAACCCTGCCCTCTCCTGTACCCCAGCAGAGCCTTTTCCCCTGAGTTTTTGCTTTATGTGTGTTGATCTGGTTTTGCAAGGCAACTTTTAATGGAGGCTGACAAACAATTTGAAGCTTTACTGGAGTGAAGCCAAAGTGTGGACAGTATTTGGCATTTAATTTTCTACAGAACAATATTCTACCTTGGCTCTCTGTTAACAGACAGGTTAGTTATTCCTCTCCAGAGCAAGTGCTGGGTCATCCAGTGCCCCATGAGCTTCCTCAGCGACCACTTGTGTGTCAGTAGGATATTATTTTATACCTTTCATACCTGGATAATTCCCCCTTGAAGTTTAACAAGTGTTATTTCAGAGGACCCAAAGAAACAAATTAATTCAGGAAAGGAATTCAGAAAAGTTCCTCATCAAAAAACTGCAAGATCACTGAGCTGCACAAAGTAATCATGTAGGTTCCTAAGGTGCTTAAGGCACAGGTCTTTTCTTTGTCAATTGTTTTTAAAATTTAAACATCAGAGGAATAAAAAGGCAGTGGTTCCTGTTGCAGTTGTTGCTGATCTGGTCACTGTTGAAGTGACTTGCCCAAGGTCGCCGAGGGCAGTGGCTGAGGCTGGAGCCCAGCTCAGGTCTCCTGACAGGCTCAGTGCCCTTCCTGATGATTGTGCTATCACACATCTGAAACAACCCCAACCCTCAGGCTGCCCTTCTGGTTTTTTGTTTGAGTCATCGTTTCTGGAAAGACTGGGACGTCATCTTGTCACCTGCACGTCGTATTATCGGCTTGTTCCAAGCTCCTGGCACAGGCCTTGCTTCTTCTTCTTGGAAAACCAGTCACCCTCTTATTATAGTTATTTTGAAGCCTGCCTGTGCTATTTGTGTTTGATGAAATTCACCATTTAACCAAGAAAAGGGTTTTGAATGCTGAATTAGGCCTGTTACCTGAGAATTTTCTTCTGAGGTCAAGTGAGAGAGAGAGGGGAATTTAGCACAGCAGTGATGTGGCATAGCTGGTATTTTCAGTGATTTGCATTTTAGACTAGCATTTTACTACATATTTACATTGGGCACTAGTGTCCCTTGCTTATCAGCATCTCAGTGACTTTGTCCCCTAATCTTCTGAATTTCAGAGTGAAATGAACACTTTCTACCTGCCTGCTCTGCCACCTGAAGGGAATTCTTTCTGGCAACCAACACCAAAACTCACACAATGGTATAAAAGACACGTCTGTCCAGCAAAAGGAAGGTAAAATGGGAGTGTGTGCACGTGTGATATGTTTTACACTCAGTGTTTGATACCAGTGTACCCAAACACCTCCACCTCAGCACAGCAGTTGTTAGTATATCCTTAACACTGTGTAATTACATCCTCAGTGCTGTGACTGTTACCTGCACTAGGCATCATACCTGTCATCCTCGTGCAAGATGCAATCTCTCCTCCTCCTTGTGAGGCTGATTTCTGCTCAGCTGAAGAGCCTCCCCAGCTCAGTCAGCCTAGTCCTCTGCTGTCATACAGCAGCAGCATCGTTAATCTCTTTCAGACCCTCTCAGCTCCCTTGGGAGGCTGTTCACAAGCTGAACTGCTCTGCCAGTTCCAAAACATAATGATGCAGAAAGGAAAAGAAACCTCAGCTTTCTTCTAACTCTGTTTATCCGTAATGTAATGAGTAAGAAGCAAAAAAACCCTGATGTAGCTGAAATAAGAAACAAAAATACCTGTGTATTGCAAGGAACAATGAATTTGGTCCCTCTTGCTCAGTGAAGCCTTTACTGAACAGCACTGTTAAATTCTTTTTTTCCATTTCTTTTTAATGTGAGATAAAGGAACAGAGAGAAATCTTTCATGTAGGTAAAATCTTATTCTCATCCCACCATTCTTTATTTTCGTCTATTTTTAAAGTACTTTTGTGTTGGTGCCTTTTTTTTTTTTTTTTGCTCTTATGAAAATTGTTCAAGTGATGCTTCAAACATTTTACAAGAAGGAAGAATTGATAACTCTTTGGGGATATAAATCAGTTTTGTGACACTTCCTTGAAAATTAAAATGAGATTTTTGTGTTCACAATGTTCCCTTTCAAATCAGGTTTCCAGTGGAATCCCTTCCCCTCTGAGGCAGCACTGATAGCTGCTTGGGAGGAGAAGGTTTGTACCTCTAGTCTCTGTAAAACTGCTTCTGCTGTGTTAGTTCCCCTCTGAGGCACACCAAGCAATGGGATAGTTGTTGGAAAGTGGCTCCAATTACATCATTAGCTGAAGGGGAAAAAATAATCTGAAAAAGTCTGATAATGTGTGATAGTGAACCTTGTGCTGTCAGGGGCTGTGGGTAGAGCTCTTAGGAGAACCACTGTTCCTGAGGCTAATTATAGTAACATGACTGGGCATGCATACACATTTTCCATGTTTTTTTGGCATCACCTGATGGGAAGCTGTAGGAGAAAGAAAAAAGTCACAGTAAAAATATTCCCATAAGGATCCCAGCGTAAGAACAGAAGTGCATGCCATGAGGTCTGTGCTGGCTGGAGTAACAGCTGGGTGAGGTACCAGAGCAAATCCATGCTGCTCCTGTCCTTGCTTTGCTTATCTCTCTGGACTCTGAACTGCAGTGGTGCTGCCTGTGCAGCAGTGTTACCATCAGCAAGGAAACTCCACAGGGTACAAGGCATTTATGGTTTTTCTACTCAACTAAATTACAACAGTGGATATAAGCTCCAACCTTCGAACATGCAGATAGAACTTGGTCATCAGAAAAACATATATCCAAATTCTTCATTTCACCTAATTTCATTGCATGTCAATATCTAAATCCCCTTGAAATTCCCTCAACTTGGTTGTCTTAACCTGGTTAGCTTACAGTGTCTGCTAAGCACATGGTGCTGGTTACATTCTGGTGATAGAGTGGGAAGTAGAGAGGACTCATCCTAAATGTAGTGATTGTGTGACAAAGAAACTTCTGAGTGTTGGTGTTGCCACGTGTGGGCAGGCACTCATGGTGCTGTTAAACTGGAGGAGTGTTCTTGGACTTGCTCTATGACTACCCAGCAGTTTGTATCCTTCAAAACACAGCTACTCTATGGAGTAGAATTTACACAGGAGACGTGCAGCCAAGGATACATACCTCTCATGAGTTACAGCTTGTGTCACTACTATATAGGCTGGGTCTGGAGCAAGGAAGCCTTTGAAGTGTTTGTGTGCTCTGCACAGGCATGAAAAAATTGTGAGGCGTCTTCTTTTGGGCTCTTAGTCATACTGTACAAATCTGGATGCCACACAGTGCCTTACTCTAGTCAAAGTGCTATTGATACGATTCTAATCCAAAAATTACTGGCCCAGTGAAGTTGTGTGGAGGAGTAAAAGGCAGTGCTAGTGCCAGAGAGTGTGCTGAAGGTGAAAAAGGTGTTAAAAGTAATTCTGGTGCTTCCTTGCTAAGCACAAGGCTTTTTCCTTCTACATGCTCATGCATTTGATAGTTTAGAGCTCAGCTCTTATCTGAATGGACTGCAGAAGTTGTGTATTGTGTGGCTGGGAGGATTATCTCAGGGGCCACATGTGCTACAGGGATAAACAGAGTGGGAAATACTGGTCTTTGTGGTTGCTGGTGGTGGAAATGCTGAACTGGGACCGATGAGCAGGATTTGCTTTGCATCTCTGCAGTTTAGTCCCAGCTAGCTGCTTGGCCTAGACTCAATGTATAAGAATTCTGATTCTTTACCTAATGAATAAGCACTAATAATATCAAATTCAAATATCACTGTACATTGAAATGCAAATTTCAAGGCTACATATGAAATTCTTTCGCCAGATGAAGCCTGTGGGAGATTCCAATGCAGCCAGGACTCCACTCTGGTATCTAATCACAGCTCTGCTGTGACCTGTCCTGTGACCACCAGTGACACATTTAACTGTCCTTGGTGTTACTCTGCCCACTCTTACCACCACTTGTGGGGGTAACGATATATATCTTCCTTTATACAGCAGCAATAAAATGCTGCTGCTGTTTTTCTCTTTCTCTGCAACTAACACTCACGGTGAGGTCTTATCTTGATGTGTCTGCAATGCAGAGCACAATTTCTGCCACTGCATCTCAAACAGCCTGAAGGTGTTTCTGTCAAAATCCAGTCCCTTGGAGAGCACATTGCCTCTCAGCAGGGTAGATTCACAACAGAGGAAACGTTTGTGTTTGAAGATTGAGCTCATTTAATGAAGGTGTCATATTGTTATGTGTTTATAATCATATTCCTTACATCCTGATGCATTCAGTGGACTATGGATCCAAGTACATTTGAAGTTATTAGTGTCATAAATTGAGCTTCCACCATGATCTCATCACAACTAGCATTTTTCCTTTATTTCTGCAGTAAAGCAAAACATAGAGATCGAGGGATGGGAATTCCAGCACTGACAGAAGAAAGTAAATATTGATTTTTCATTGACACTGGTCACACTGAGTTACACACACCCTTTTGACACAAAAGATTTTAACTGACTTGCTATGAGGCACGTGCCATGCACAGCTGATAGTGTCCCATTCCTTTGCTTTCCTCTCTGCTCTTCCAAATTATTTTTTATTTTCTAGCATAGTAATGCCACATTTCTTTTGAGAGTTCCTTGATGCACATTTTTGCTAAAATTCAAGATTGTATCTCCAAAAAAATAGGATAACCTGACACTAGAACAAGGTACTTTGTTCTGAATTAAAAACCAACACCCCACACTCACATACTTGTACCTTCAGTTTGCTCCATGTGGCTGTGGGGAGCTGTATCCTGCTGTACAAATGTCCCATTTCTTTTTCCAGACCTAATCCTGGGCTATCAGCTTTCACTTTTCCTTCCACAAGATCCTCCTCTAAATCTTTATCCAGGCACTAAGTCTTGTAAGTGCCAAGTAAAACCCTTACAGACCTTGAAATAGCACCATGATGGCTGAGATAAGACACAGAATTATTTTATCTACATACAAGGCTTTATTCTTTGAAATAATTTTACCTTTAGGTAGAAAACTTTTCAAAGTAAAAACATATATATATATATTTATTTAAATTACTGAGGCTTTTCTGAAGACCAAGCATGTTATGTTCTCTTGTAGTGCTTGAGTGATGGATGTGGGAATAATTCTTTCATCCTGCATTCTTTTCCAGCCATTTTCTGTCAAGTCTTGTTTGGTATCAACCAAATTAAATATTTTGAAGATATGAGGGGTTTTGGTTTTGTTTTGCTTTTATACTTCTAGAATACCATTATGTGAGAAATGAAAGCACGTGAATTTACATGCTTTGTACATGTGCTTTTCAAAGACAAACTGTTTGTGGAAAAAATAGTTCTGTACCTTTTGTAACAAAACTTTTAAACCCTGAAACCTCTGTTATCCAGCCTTCCATAGTCAAAATGAACCTCTAATGAGGATCCCCACAGCTCTGTCCTCCTAACACCAGTAGCTGCTCACCAGGCTGAGAAGCCCAGAAGAATCTCCCTTATGACTTACTCCAAACCTAAAACACTGCTCTCAGCTCTGTGGGACTCATGTTTCTGTACTATCCCTACACATTTTTCTTTCTCAAGCAACAAGCTGCTTCTGTCACCTGTTAGGAAAAAAAACATACCCAAACCCTTGTACCAGACATGGCAGAACTCAACGGATTCTACTTACCAGAGTCGTTTGATGCTTCTCCTTCTTTTCTTAGCCCTCAGAGGGTTTGAACAGAAGGGGCTCTGCACTCTTTAAATGCAGTGACCACTGCTGTCAGCCCTATAAGCTGGGAGGGGAGGGGAATGAGAGTTTCAGGGATCTGAGCAATGCCATTGCTATCAGCAAGCTGAAAATAACCTCTGACAAAAGCCTGGCATTTCGTTCCCTTATGGCCACTTGTGAGTAGGTGGACAACAATGCAGCCCCTCGGATTACACCTAGAGGACATTCCTGACTGCAGCCTAACAGATCAGAAATAAAGATTAAAGTCTTAGAGTTGCTCTACTGCGTTGCTTAAATGGGAATCATAAAATAACAGTCCCTGAAAGGAGGATTCAGTTATTAATTGTTGCATCGCCAATGGTAATTTACCAAAAGAATAATAAATCAAACACTGTTTGTAGAACCCTCTGGAACAAAACTGGTTTAAACCAAATAGCATTTCATTATGCAGTCCACGATTTGGTAGATACAACTGGTTTGTCTTCTAGGCTAGAGAGAATTATGCTTTTCACTCTAATCTTTCTATTTTTTTTTACTATTTTTAGGCATTAAGATGGCTAGTTAATATGTATAATATTTAGCCTGTCTCAATAATTGCAGTTATATTTGCCATGCCTGACTGAGCCCCTTGGAAATGCAAATGTGTTAGAGATGTGGGCAATAAAGTATGAAGCACTTAGAATTCAGTTTTTACAGGGTTTGGTATCAAGGGCTTGAAAGGTTTTAGAAGGGAATTCTCATTTCCCTGTTCAGTATCGTGGACTGTGCTGTGCATGAAAGGGCCAAGCCCTTACAGCCCAAGGGTTAGACAACCAGAACTCTGAAGCTGAAAGTCTCAACTCAGGGACTTTCATGGGAGCATAAAGAAATTAGATGCCAAGCTCTTATCAGACTTTAGGATTTTAGGGATCTGTGTGCTGTGGCTAGTATGAAAACTCTTAGGAGCCTATAAATCCATTTGCTGTTGAGTCCATAAGGATTTTATAATGCAGGGACAGGTTCTTGGTGTAAGGTTGAAGGGGCTTTTTCACCTGAGCAGGAAAGCTGGACTCCATTTCTTCTTAGTGCTTAGTGGAACTCTTCTGCCTGTGTCAGATAAGGCTAAAAGCTGAGGGGACAGTGCAGTGTATGTGGTGTGAAGGTTTCTTGTAAGATGGCAGTGAAGAAAGATTAGGGCAGGACTGAGCTCACTGTCAGAGTACATGGGAAGCACTGAGAAGCTTTTAAAAACTTAGTGTTTGCACCCTTGGTGATTTATATTAGAAGCCCTGACATTTGAGAGATCTGCATCTTCTTTAATCTTCACTCACATTACATACATCATGTACGTGGATGGATTTGCACCATAACCAACTGCAGAGAAAGATTTTGCCCCAAAAATGTTTCTCCCTTTGAATTTGGCAGAGGATTTAAGGGAAAAAGGCAGGTGAACAACCTTCAGTTTTCCTGCTGTTCGCTGTTGCTTAATTTGTGTACCACTGTGCCCCTGTAAGGAAGTGTTGCTCTAAGGCTCTTCACAGCTCCAAGGAGCACTTGGACCCCTAGAGGTTAGTTGGCATTTCATATAATCCCTGGTCAAGTGTGGGTAGCAGGATTTGGGATTGGGAGAACAGATTTGAAATAGGTAACTGGAGCTGCACGTGCATGAACTGGAGTGAGAATGTAGTGTTTTCTATAAATCAGAGGTAGGGATTATAACACCCTGCTCAGAGAGCTGGAACAGGGAATCAAAAGCAAGTCTGAGGATCAGAGGGACTTTGCTAGAGCACATCAGGTTTGTGGGTCACATTTGAGGGGAGGTGAGGCAGGTGAGTTTGGCTAGTCAGAGTGAAATTCAGGTCTTTTGGGGCATGAAGCACTAGGAGCAGAGAACAGCATCTTTTCAGCCTGCAAAATAAACCAATGGAAAAAGGACAAAACAGGATTGTGGCAGAAGCCAGGGCACACCAGACAGCAAATCAGAATGTATGCTCAGCTTTACAGAGCACCATTTGTGAGGAGACCATTTCACCAAGCCTAGTGACTTGTTCCTTAGTCTGTCTAGGACTAGTTTCTTAGTCTGTCAACTGTGGTGTCCAAAAATGAAAGGTAATGCAAGGTTGTAAAACCTTTGTCTTTATACTTCTAGAATGAAAGTGAAAGCAGGTGTATGGAAGATCAATCAGTCATCCCTTTGGAGAAGAAAAATCTGCTCCCTGCTACAGTGAAAATTCCTTTATCTTTTATTCTTCTCTCTCCCTCATTTAGGAATATTTCAATAGTGATCCTGTTCTGCCAGGTGGATTTAGTATTATAATTCTGCACTGTTAACAAGCAGGCCAGTTACTTTTACTGTCTGAGCTGTTTGAACTGTTTTTAAACCCAGTCCAAACCTGAATCTTGGGCTTTGCTACCATTTCTCCTCCTGTCCCCATTTGGTCTGCCAGACACATCTCACCTGTGTTTATTTTGTTAGTTATTCCTTGTTAGCTGAGTGTGAACTTCACCTTTCTTCCTTCTTCAGTGTGGAAGAGACTCTGCTGAATGTATTTTGATTCAGTTAGTTTAATTGAACCTGCTTGAAAGTTCTGTGACATTTGGACACACTTTCCAGAATGCTGCAGGGTGATAAAGGTGCTCAGAATACCTTACTTAAAACTATGTTTTCCTCTAATTGTTGTTTTTAGGAGATGTAATATCTAGTGACAAGAGTTCAGAAGTTATACTGAGTTACTAAAATTGCTTTTTGATGAACAACCTTTTCCCCTTCCTTCAGAACTACCCTCCCTGTCTGACAAAAACCAGAAGTGAATATACAATTACTTGACTCAGATAATCTAATTTGAGCAACCAGAAAAAGTCAAGGTAGAGTTTTACGTAAGTTTAATCTGAACAAATTGATTTAAAAATACAGTATAAATAATTCTTAACTTAGATAAAAATTGATTAAGAAAATTTTGGGGGTTTTAGTTGGGTTTTTTTTTTACTGACTTTACAAAAGAGCATTTTTAAACATAAAAGCAAGACATTTTAACTATGGCCTTTTGTTAAGACATAAAATATGTACACACTCCTAGTACTTTTTTTTTGGTGCAAAATATGCACTGTCTGACAGACTGTACCTTTCTGTACAACGACAATCTCAGCTTACTTTGCATAGAAGAAAATCAACACACATCAAAAAACCTACTGGACACATAACTTTGTTATAATACTTCAGGTAAAACTTTTTAAAAAGTTTATTAGCCATGAACTTTCTCCTCAAAAGTGAGTTTTATTTCTAAAGCATTAATAATTAAGGCTATTCCAGCATTGAGGTCTTGCCAATCCATGGCCAAAACACTGAACATGACAATGCAAGACGTGTGCAGGGTGGGAGCAGAAATTGTGCACCAATTCCATATCCCAAAATTAGTCTTCCAAAACATCAAGTTTTCGTTGAGTTCCTTGAGAGATTCTCTTAGTACCATCTGAGTTTGCAGAGTGTGAAGATCCTGTGTTTGGCCCTCCTGGTGTGCGGAAAAAGTTCTCTGTGACTGCCTGGGGCTCTTGAGGTTCCTTTGGAGCACAAGGCTAGAGAGAGGAGAGGAGAGAAAGTTACTTTCATTTAAGGGAAAAAAAGAGAATTCTAGTTCTAGGTTTCTGCAGGATGTTAGCAAACTTTTCTTTTCCCCCTGAAATTTAAAATCTTTTGACTGAGAAGAGTTTACCTGTATCCCTTGATATATCTATAAAGATATATAAATAAAAATATGGTTTCTCTAATCCACTAACTCCTTTTTTAACATAAACAGATCTTAGGCAACACAGTATTACAAAAAATACACAGAGAAATCTCCTGTGGTAAAAAGTTTTCTTTTAAAATCCTGTCCTATTTTAAAAAAACAAATATTAAACACAAGAACCTGAGAGTTAGGGAACTAGACTAACTTAGATAATCAAGAAGGAAAGATAAAGTAACAAATGGCCAATTTCTGAAAAGCATAATTTGAGATCTGTGCAAACTCCTCTCATGTAAAATTGTCTCTTCACATCTTTTTCTTCTAGCTGGCTCCACTTCCACAACTAAGGAAATACTTATCTTCCTTGCTAACCTCTCAGTGCTATGGTACTTAGGCTGTCCTTCACTGCTAGCTCTTTTTGGGCAGTGCTGATTTCTAAAGATCATAAAGAAAGTGTTTTTTTGCAAATTTTACCTGCTGTAAAGGAATTACTGTGCTGTACCTCCCACTCAACCCACCACAGTCAAGGTACAATAACTGTTACTTACCTTCCCTTCTGGCACATTTGTGTTTCCTGAGCTCTGGCTGGTGTTTTCTGGGGGGCAAGAGACTGGCACATGCTGAAGAACAGGATTTGCAGGGACTTGCACACCAGCAGGTATTAGTCCTATGTGTTGCAGCATAAAGTTCACAGCTGAAGAACTTGGATTTGGGGCAGAACTGGGACTGCTTGCATTGAGACAGGAGTTTCTCAGTACAGGTGCAGCAGCTATGGAATTTGGGGACAGCA
>NW_008676833.1:8070-9200 GCF_000695815.1 Acanthisitta chloris | reverse complement strand
TGTTAACAGTTTGCAGTTCTGAGCCTGTCATTGGAATGACACCTGAAACAGAAACATCACACGTTGAAGGGGATTAAGAATTGATTTCAAGGCACTGTTTCAATTGCATTATCTCAGTAGGATGACTCTGGCCTCTGATCCCTGAAGGCAGACAACTCTGTGCCTGTTCTGTTGAACACTCACCTGTAATGGGGGAGCTGTAGGTAGTGTGCTGTACTGAACACATCCCAGCTTTCTCTTTATTGGAGCACTCTGCCTTGTTGCCACGGGTGCAGTGAGTGAGAGGAATAAGATAACCAGATGGAAAAAAAGTCTGAGAAAAAAAAAGACAATACACTTTGAGTCCAAACATGTAATAAACAAATGTTTTCTCCAAAGCTGCATTCCCCTTGCCTTGTTCTTATTCTTTATCCTCCATGTCCCCAGGATCCTGTATCCCATGCCTGCACTACCCTCTGTCTAAAACCAGACACAACTGACTCAAGGACATGCTCTTTAAAGTAAGACCACACAGAAGTCAGCTGGCTCCACGTCCAGCTGATATCCTCAGTGAGGAACTGGAAATCCATCTGAGATTAACACAGTGCAATTAGAATAGATGAAAGAGAAATCCTGATACTGAATACTTTTTTCAGAAGAAACATCTGGAGCCAGATTCCTCATTCTTGGGTTGTGTTTTTCATAAGACAAACATTGGAAGACAAACATTTTGCATTTACACATTGTTTTTGGCAAGAGAACTGTTCTCTGTTCAGGTTCTCTACAGCACTAAGCCTTAACTGCAGAATGCTGAATGTTACTGATGAATAGAGTTCTGTGTGGTTAGGTTTCAAAGTATTTGTCAATGTATATTCAAACAAAGGACTGAGGAGGTGAAGTATCTCAACACTGCCCTCAGCTACTTAGTGTGATCTTCACCCCAAATCGAAGCCTGAAAGCCACTTTGTGCTCTTATTTGTGTACCTAATGCAGAACCACAAGTCCTACATTCCTACAAAATCAGGTTTCAAAGCACACTAAAAAGAATCCAACTGAAGGCAATGTATGTAGGTGCAGTTCATTATAGATTTGTTTCTTTTGCAAAGACTCCACGTGGTGTTTTCCCAGGAAACTGCAGGACCTGCTGTGGT
>NW_008676833.1:5759-8049 GCF_000695815.1 Acanthisitta chloris | reverse complement strand
GCAGGAATGGCAAATGCTACAGGTATGTCTTGTTTAATTTTGATTTTATCCTTTTCTTCTGGAATATTTTCTTTTTTGCATCGGTCACAGCAACTTGCCATGTTTTGATCTAATGTTTTGGGTTTGTTCTGTGCCTCTTCCTGCACCTTGTCCATTTCATGATTCATTTGTGAGCTATTGGAAGGTGGGTTCTCATTTTTAGAGGCTTCTCCCTTTGGAAAAGAACATACAAAAAGAAAGGCACACACTGTGAGGACCAACATGCTCAGTTACAGCCCTACAATGGTGTTTATACATTTGTTAAAACTAGGAAAGCAAATTTTCTCCTTTCTCCTGATTCCCAAGTTTGTGCTATAAAAATTTCTGGTCACTAAGATAACCAGTCTCTCCATATGCAACAAGTGCACCAGTTACTATCTTCATGTACTGTTTTATTATGCCTACCCAACAGTGTGCAGCATCGGGTGGAAATGTTTAGAAGATACCAGGATTTTGGGATGTTCCTTGTCAGTAACTTTTGTGTTCACTTTCCCTCCTAACACCTCTAAAGCCAAGAATGGATGCCAGCAAGTTGGCAGAATCCTAGAATGGCTTGGATTGGAAGGGACTTTAAGATGATCTCCTTCCAACCCCACTCTCAACCTGACCTGAATCTTGTATAAATTGCTAATTCTCAACATGTTTTGGGAGTTGCTTTATTTTGACTAGCATTGCACACTTTGCCACATCTTAGAAACAAACCCAACTCCCCAAACATCAGCAAGCACAACACATGAACATCATCTCTTCAAGCATAATGTTATTTAAAACACCTACATGCACTGGCAGGCTCCCAAATCACTTCAAAAATGAGTAGGTGGCAATGTCATTAAGCCATGAAATGACATTTTAAAACTAATTTTACTTACCAAAGAAGCATAAAGGCTTTCCTCATCCTTTCTGCACCTTTTAATTAAACTGCTCTCTTGTGATGCTTGTGATCTTTTAAGGCACCTCTGTGATGAAGTTTCTGATTTCACAGTTGGTCTTTCTTCAGCTGCCAAGGACTTTGTGGGCTCAGCCACAGCTATCTGATTGTCCCCTTCCTCGGTGGTTATTTTGTTTAACACTTTTGGATTATTACTCTTAATTCCAGTTACATGAGCACATGGTAGAGGCTGCAACATGAATCCAGGGCTGTAGGTTGTCATAGTGTGGGCTTGGGAAGGATGCAGATATATTGCATACGAAACACCAGAAGGAGGATGAGGTAGGACTACTGGTGAGACTGAGCTGTGGCTCCCAGGACAGACTGAGAGTGGCTGGCTGAGTGCTGAATGCTGAGAAGGTTCAGGCAAGGGCAAGGTACATTTTGATTGCATCTCTTCTGCTGTCCTTAAATGGAAAAACAAACAACAGCCCAAACTTATATTAATTCCTTCATGCAGAAATGAATGCCCTGACAAACTATGTTCTGTAATACAAAGAGCTAACACCAACTTGTACTTTTCAATCCAATAAACAGAAGTGAAAAAGTAGCCTGTGTTATCAGGGGTTTGTGGGTTTTGCAGATTATTGTCCCACTCACACTGAGCATAACTTTAACTTAGTGGCCAGTGACATCTTAAAGCTTCTCACCTGAACACTTGTGCATACTTACTTGGATTGTCCTTCCAGCTGCTGTTTAGCAATTGCTGGAAGCTGAGTACTTGGGAAAACGGCTAAACTTTGATGAGGACCTGTTGGAAGAGGAAAAAACAAAGCAAAACTGTTAGTACATCAAATGTAGAAGTTCAAATTTCACTTTAATATGAGGAGATTGCTTTATTTAATGTAGTGTACACAGTCAGTGAGAAGACACTAAGAGTTATTCTCCTCAAACTGCAGCCTGGACTTGATTTCATCAGCTGGATGTCAGCTGACATCAAACACGTTTTAAAGCCTCCAAAGATGATCCCTAACAAGAACATGAACATTGATTGGTAATTTTCTTAGATAGTACAACCCAAAGCAGAGTTTCCACAAGGAAGCAGAGTTAGAGCAGTTCACAGAGGATGTTACAATACCAGAGAATCAGCAATCCTACACAAACAGCTTTGTAGCCATCTTCGATATTTTTGACAGTTCTTAAGACACATTTTTTTGTCAGAGGACATACCCACACATCTGCATCTCCTGGGAGAAGATGGCAAGCCCAAATATTTAATGCAAGACTACATCTGGCTGAAGAAGAAATTTGGCAAACAATTCTTACTTGGACTTATTTTCACTGGGCTGGTGGGAGCAGACTGGATTTTCCTTCTATCATTTT
>NW_008676833.1:0-5741 GCF_000695815.1 Acanthisitta chloris | reverse complement strand
GCCGAGTGAAGCTTTGCTTCCCTTGTGAAGGAAAAAGGTTTTTTAAGCAGTGCTCTTTGGAAGGGGTAGACTCTGAAATAGGTGAAGAACAGGTTGTAGAAGTTGCTTCAAGTTTTATATCTAGAAAGCAGAAAAAAAAAAAGAGAAAATATGTCATATGCAGATTTATTAATTCAAGGCAGTTATTTAAGCCTGGCTTGTAATTCTTGAAGTACCAGCAGCAGCAAACACTGAAGTTCAAGAGTCTCAGCATGAGAACATCTACTCCATGGAAGTAGATACTGGTGTGCTGTGCTGTCAAGGACTAAGGACAGCCATGTGACTAGTAAAAGACTTCCTGCTTGGTTATTCTGTCTTTTGGATGTAAAATTCGAGTAGAGAAAACAAAAAAACGACCAAAATCAACAGCAGAACAAAAAAAGGAAGTGACACATACACCTACCCTGAATATTTGGCACGACCTCAGGGCCTGTCCACTTGAATGCTGGTTTTCTACCTCTCTCCTCTGTAACGTGAACTTTCTTGATAAGGTTAAGGCTGGTGAGAACATTTGCTATGTCATAAAGTCTTCTAATTTTGGCTGAAATAAAATCAATAAAAAATAAACATGAAGCGTAACAATTCTAATGAAAAAGTTAGGATGTATCTGGTTTGAAATCTTGTAACACCCTTTTAGCAGCTAAAAGGAGAAAAAAGCTTTATGACTTTTTTTGTAAGAACAATTTTGTGGAATAGGTATTTATCCTATGAAATGTCAGTATAAATAGTTTTTATGTAAAACAGAATGACAAATTCAAATCTTGAAAAGAAAATACTGCAAAGTTTATTATGCTAAATATAGAAAAAAGTATTTTCAAAACAAGTTACTTTCTGTGCAATGATCAAAGCTATATAAATTCTGTAGCAAGAGTAAGTAGATTAAAAGGCAGGTACACACATGTAATGGTGAATGTGGGAACTGGAGGGAAGAGAGACACTAAAACCCAACAGGATAATCATCCTGCATGTTCATCACTGTGTCTAGGTTAAGCTATTAGGGAGACGTTTTAGGCAGAAGTCAGATTCCAAGTGTGATACCTGAAATACAGGAACATGGAAGGAATTCCCTGAAAATGCTTTCCAGGCTTGATGGAGGAAGAAGTATGAAAACAAGCAGAAGACCCTCCTGACTAGCCACCTACCCTCTGTGTTGCCATGAGGCAGTGGAAAGGAAATCAGGAACTGAAACCAGCAAGAATCAGTTTTTACATAGATGCAATTCTACAAAGAAAGCAAATGTCTGAGAACCCAGGAAAGGTCTAATTTTCCATTAAACCCACAATTATCCCTCAAAAGCAAGCACATTGTTAATTATTATACATGCACAGACCTAGACCTAGAAGTACCTTTACATTTGAATGGAGAGGAAGAGGAGGAAGTGTGCAGTGAACTTTGAGCAGGGTAAAAGAATGAAGAAATAATTGGCAGTTAGAGCTCTTGGGTTTCAGTTCCTCTGGCATAAGAGTCACTAGCAGGACTTTTACAGAACTTCTTTAGATTTCCACCCAATTAGTTGCATGACCAAAACATTCTGGGGCATCTTTGGTGAAATGATGCTGAAAACTTTGACAGGCTGGTTGAGGAGAGAAATTGTTACCAATAAGGAGCCTTGTGCCCTTACTTCAGGAGAGAGGATTGAATGGACATTTTCTCTTCTGTGGATGTTATATAGCAACGACTATACACAAGGTGGACCCTGCTATAAACTGCACATGAGGTTCAGTGAGTTTTTGGAGGCTCACAGCAGGAAAACTATGATGGTGTTTTACACACTATATGGACTAGTACTGAAATAATTCCTTTAGCTTCCACTTGATATTTTACTTACTTTTAAGCTTGCTTTTATCTAAGTCTTCTAACTGGTCTTCTCCAATCAAGATTTTAGCAGCAACATCAAGGGTCACTATTTGAGGTGTTGATACAAGAAACAGCATCACAAACTTCTGACTCATCACTCGTAAAGACTTGTATTTCCTGCCATTTACTGACGCTGCAGCAGACAGGAGGAAGGATTAAAGAAGTAAGTGACACATCAGCTACAAACATTCCTAAAACACTGCAGAAATTTGTCAGTAACAATTACTGTAAGAGTAAACAAGACAGAGACTAGGTAGGGCTGATGGGGACTCCAGAAACATGTTTCTACATGACAAGAACCAGATAATTGGGTGGATACCAAGTCTAACTACAAAGAAGAGAGTGTGATGTATCCCCCATATACATTTCCTATTGTCTGACAACTTGGACTCTTAAAAATGCTTAATTCTTACTTAACATTTCTACCACCAAGCAAACCTAAATTTTAAAAAAATAGAGTAATTTTGGCTTCTGTAATATTCAATGATAACTTTTGGCTCCTGCAACAACTCAGTGGTAATGGCAATTAGATTGTACATTGGTGTATTTGACAGTTTCACCTGATGCTCCCTTGTTCTTGCACTGTGAAAACAAACCACACGTGCAAGAATTGAATAAGTCAACTCAGAGTGCAGGGCACTTTTTGTCACCACAAACAGCTGTGGTGCCTTGGGGCACTACCAGCTCAGGAGAAAAAAAAAAAAGGCCAGTAAATGTTTTCTAAGTTCATAGCTATTTATCCTTACAAGCACATATTACTCTTGGCATTATAGAGAATTATTACCAGCATGAAATTCCACTCCTGGGAGTTCGACAAAAGACGTTTCTGATTGCTCACTTGAGCCAACAGAAGCTGCCGTGTCTTCGGTTTTTATCCTGTCAGGTTCAAATTCATGATCATACTCTCTTTTTTTGATCATCTGAATTTGCTGTATGTATTTGTTCTCTTCTCCAGCCTTTTTCAAAGCCTGCAGGGTCTGGGGGAGGCTATGTCTCCCATGCCAGATGTATCTGTTCCTGGCAAGGCGGCTCACCATGTCCAGGCTCTCCAGCACGTTCACGATGTCATATATGCGTCTGCGTTCAACACCTGGACAAGACAAGATGAACAGGACACCTCTACTGCATTTGCCTGACACACAGATTTCTGTCCTTCCTCTAAACCATTCTCACCAGTCCCTTGTTACAAGAGTTCCTGAAAATAACCCTCACTGGTCTTGCCAGCAAGGAAAACAAGTCTTGCTATGGAAATGGAAGGACTTGCTGTTGCACAGTTACACTTGGCTTGCAGCATTCCTTAAGGAAAAAACCTGACTGCTGCCAGAAGAGCCATTAGATGGGTTTCAATCCAGCTTTAAAAAAAAAAGCATTTTTAATTATTCATGGCATTGATTTTAGATTGTTTCCTTAAATAACCTTGGAAACTCATGGTAGGAAACTGGTTTGTACCTTTTTTTCACATGTTATTCTATTAACACACTGTCCTTCTGCCTGTTAATGCTTGGTTTTGACCAGGCATTTCCTAAGAGAGATGCTCTTTTGTACAAAGTATAAAGGAATATAATCATACTGCTGTAAAATTGTTATAACTATTACCAGTATATAATCTGCAGAATACTATAACTCCATAGCTTTTTGATTTTAAAAAAAAAGATTCAGCAACTAAAACTCTCTGGAGATCATTGGTGCAATATAAAAATAGTGACCAAAAATGAGAAATTATCATCAAGAGCAGAAAGTAGTTTCTTGCTTTGATGTCATGATTGAACAGGAAGTTGTGGGTTCAGTTTGAGAAATGTTAGTTCGTGCTGCAAAAATACAACCACTAATCTTAGCCTTCATCCAAAAAACTGAAACTGGTTGTTTGTGATACCAGCAATAATTTAGAGGTTTAATATGAAACAGAATTCAGAGTTCCTCGGTTCAGTTCACTGAAACAAACTTTAGCTTTCTAAAAGAATTTCCCTAAGAATGAGGAACTTAAAACTAGATTTAAGTAAGTTTGGGAGAACACAGTAAGCACTCAAAATTTTACGGAGCAAACCCAGACTACCACGAATGGCAGGTGTGTTTGTATCAACTGTTTAGCAGCATGGACAGCAACTTACAAAGCTCTTCAGTGACTTCATCAAGGCAAATGTAACTTTTCTGTGCAGCACTGGGGTAATCAGGATACCGAGCTAAGAACTTATGGCACAGCAGTCCTAGACTTTTCTCTTTACGACTTGGTTGAGATTTTTCATATTCATCTCCCAATAAGTGCTCCTACACAGGAAGAAGAAGAAGAGAATTTGAGATTTTTGAAAGATACGTCGACAGAGATATTTAACAGCTTTGTTGTGAACACTGTCAAAGGCCCAGTGTTCTCCCTTTGCCCTCAGAAGCTCTGAAATAAAACCAGCAGAATATTACCTGTTGTATGTAGCTAGTCAATGTCCTTACTTATATTGCTAAATGTTCTAAAGTCAAAACTTAAACAAAAAGTTGTGTTATGTCAACATATAACTTTTTATACTGAATAAACAGCCTTCAGCTAACCTAAATAAAAACAGCTTTACAACGTACCTGCAAACTGGGTTTTTCCTCTAGGTCCTCAATTGAGCTGTTTGACTGTTGCCTTTGCTCTTCTCTGCTCCTGATCTCAGGACTGGCTGCACTAATCAGCATTTTCAGGTTGGAAGTAGGTGTCCATGGCTCTGCTGGAGGGGATTCCTTACATCTGGGAGGTGTGGTTAGAGGCCGACAGTCAGCCTGTTTCTCTGTCAGTACTGACTGTGAGGTAGGTGTCTGTTTCCTAGGAGTTTTCAGTATGTTTTTGCATGGCTCAGAAGGCTCATTTTCCTACACAGCAAGAAAAAGAACAACAGTGATATTAGAAACCAAGCATACCATGATCCATTTAACAATAACAGTCAAAGGGGCACAGATCCATTGCATTTTTTGGGTAGCTCTGAGGGTTACAATCCTACTCTGAACCTGAAACCAATTCTGAGCCTGTAGCTTGAAGCTCAGGCCCTGTGGTGTTTATTCCTCCGTAACTTTCCTTTTCTCTCCCTCTAGGGAAAGCACAAATGGTAGTGCAGAGCAGAGAGCTATGAAGAATGGCTGAAATGTCATCATGACCCAGGAGCAGGTGTGATGTTTGATATAAATTCTCATTGGGATGGATAAAGACATCAAGAACCTTCCAGGAGCTGAAGGGGCTATTGGGAAGCTGGAGAGGGACTTTTTGTAAGGAGCTGCAGTGACAGGGCAAGGAGCAATGGGTACAAACTGAAAGAGAGGAAATTTAAGTTAGATATGAAGAAAAAGCTATTTTACTGTGAGGCACTGGCACAGGTTGCCCAGGGAGGTGGTAGAAGACCCAACCCTGGCAGTGTTCAAAGCCTTGAGCAACCTGCTCTGGTGGGAGGTGTCCCTGCCCATGGCAGGAGGGATTGGGACTAAATGATCTGTAAGGTCCATTCCAACCCCTAAAATTCTGTGATCAGCCAAGGAGCTGATTATACCCTTTATTATAGCCATCTCAACTCCAGCAACCAGCCCACCAGTCGGACAAGTGTTGTTTAACAAGCTCTTAACTTTTTGAATCAACTTTCACAAACTCTTAAGGAACGAGGAAGGGGCGGAATACGCTCGCTCTGCTTGACGAGTTCAACCAAGAGAGGAGAGAATAAAGGCGGAAAAGAGGGAAGGTGAAGGGAAAAGGACACAATCCCGGGACAGATGCGTTTCCTCGTACTTTCCCGGCTACAGCTCCTAACTTTTGGCGCCTGGAGCGGCGCGCGCGGGCTGGGAGCGCCGGGAGAGGCGTTTGGGGAGCAGAGCCCTGCCCGGAGCTCCGC
>NW_008676832.1:0-455 GCF_000695815.1 Acanthisitta chloris | reverse complement strand
CCGGAGGGTGTGGAAAGTCTGCTCCGGTATTTGTGTCTGCACAGGTCGCTGCCCCGCGCTCCGCTATCGGCTGATCCTGAAAATCATACTTAGATTAGCAAAATGTCTCCCTTTTCCTTCCGAACAAACTTATAAATCTTATTGTACACACAGAACAAAAACACACAAAAAAATCCCACCCCAAAGACAACATATATCAACTTGACACACACAGAGATACACATACTGAAACTATTTCCCTAATCCTCCCTCTGGTGCATGCAAGGACATCTCCCAGACAGAGAAAGGGCCTTTGAGAAGGGTGAAAATATCTTTTGAGCCCTTGTGCTGCAGAGCAGAGCTGGAGTCCCGCTGAGGTTCGAGGAGTCGTGTCGCAGGCTGAGCTGTTCCTGACTCCTTTTGATCAGACTCAGTACCCTCTGCTCTTGTATTTCCCATTACATACTCGATGCACA
>NW_008676831.1:739-1417 GCF_000695815.1 Acanthisitta chloris | reverse complement strand
TGCAGCCCTGTGCACTGGTCAGCCTGGCAGAAGCAAAGAGGAAAACAAGACCCAGTCATCAGTAATAATGCATTTCAGCTACTTCTGTGTTGCCCAGGAAGGGCAATAATCCCCCAGGACCTCAGGGCTTTTTGGGACCATCTGCCCTAGCTCCACTTCTGGGCACTCTGCCCGGATTCAAGACGCCCCAGCCCCAGGGAAAAGGGCCCCCCCCCATCGTGGTTTGGGAGCCACTCGGCTCATCCCTGCCACAACCCTGGCAGCCTGCATGGGGGAAGGGGAAATTCACTAGAGCTGCCCCAGCAAGAGTTAAATACTAAGCACAGCTGCTCAGAAGCAGTTGGCCAAGAAGGATCAGAGTCCAGATCATGAAGCAACCTCACATGACCTTAAAAAACGGATGAAATAAGGTTTTCCCAGGGACAGAAATGACCCAGCTGCCTGCAACCCCATGGGATGCTCCTACCAGCTTGCGGATGCGGTCGAGGACCAGGTCGATGATCTCCTTGCCGATGGTGTAGTGCCCACGAGCATAGTTGTTGGCTGCATCCTCCTTGCCCGTGATCAGCTGCTCGGGGTGGAAGAGCTGTCGGTATGTCCCCGTGCGCACCTCATCTGTGGAGAAAGCCCCGTGAGCGCCCGGCGGGGGCTGCGCTCCCAGTGCCCACCCTGCCGTGC
>NW_008676831.1:0-722 GCF_000695815.1 Acanthisitta chloris | reverse complement strand
GCCCTTGCTTGCCAGCCCCCGTCTCGCTGAAGAAGGTGTTGAAGGAGTCATCCCCCCCTCCGATGGTCTTGTCGCTGGGCATCTGCCCATCGGGCTGGATGCCATGCTCCAGGCAGTACAGCTCCCAGCAGGCATTGCCGATCTGCACACCCGCTTGGCCCACGTGGATGGAGATGCACTCACGCTGGAGGGGACACACAGGACTTTGGGTCACCCATTTGTCTCCTCTTTATCCCACCTAGCACCCCCCAGGCTGGCTCTGAGCTGGGAAGGGCCTGTCCCCAGGATTGTATAGGGCCAGATCCTGCCCAAACGTCCCCACTGTGCTGCGTTTGGGCATGAGCACAGGGAGTGCTCAATCCGGGGGGGTCCCATCCTTCCTCATCCAGAATTTGGGATGCTTCCTGCTGGGAAGAGACCAAATGGGGGGAGGGGGGGCACATGCTCAGCACCCACCACCTTCAGTGATGCCCGTGTCACCACAACCTTCAGCCGAGCACTGCTGAGGTCAAGCAAGGGTGGAAGAGGAAGGTGTGGAAGGACACCCGTGTTTGGGGACAGATTGGAGCCACCAGTGGGCACAGCCCCGGGGGTCCCATTCACCCGCAGCTGCCTCCATCTGCTCCCAAATGGCGCCCAGGGAGGACATTTTCCAGGCTGGCAGCACGGGCAGGGCGAGGCTGGGGAGGAGGAAGCAAAGGCAGCAGCAGCAGGGACGAGAC
>NW_008676830.1:0-8539 GCF_000695815.1 Acanthisitta chloris | reverse complement strand
GGGACCCTCACTGCCCTCTCGCCGGTTTCCTCAGCTAAGACTTCTCGTTGCTCTGTGCACTGCAGGACAAGGGCAATTCCCGGCAATTCCCAGGAGCACAACCCACAGCCAGGACAAGTTACATCAGTCACGCTCACACTGTGCTGGAACCCTGGGATTCGGGCACTGCCCTGCCCGTGGGGCGACAGAGACACATCCAACTGCCACTAGCATGTGCTCCAAAGGGTCTCAGCTCTCCTCCTTGGCCACAGGGAACTCCTCCTAAACTTAGCCCAGAGTCCTGGTTTAGATGGCAAAGCGGCCAAAAATAGAAAGCACACCATGCCCTCTTGTCATGTGGCTAATTAGGAATGGGCTGGAACGTGGTGCCAGCGCCAACCCCTGATCCATGCCTGGCAGACTCCAGGGAGCTGGTGCTTTGACTTCCCACTGTCCAGCTGCATGCACTGGGTGCCTGTGACCCCGCGGGGGGAGTGAGGAGAGGGCTGCAGACACTGAGGGCTCCACAGCCCTGCGGGGCAGCTGGCTGTGCCCCCAGCCCTGCCTGCCCCGTGTCCTGCTGTGCCCCCAGCCCTGCCCTGAGTCCCTCGGCACACTGCTGGGCCAGCAGCACACGCAGGCTCTGTTCCCTTCACACCTGGCTGGGTGTTACCCGTTCCCACTATAGGTGTCACGATGGGCTGTCTGGAGCCTGCTATCTCCCCCAGCCTGTTGAATTACAAATTTTAAATGAAATATTCATTATTTCTGTTTGTCACACCTCACTGCACTAGTCAGGCCTCAGGCCTGGAGCCCCAGCACCAACATGCTCTGCGGAACAGCCTCCCGACACCAAACCCCAGTAATGATGTCGATCCAAGGTTCGCTCCAATTGTTTTGTGGAGAATAACACTTGGCAACTGAAACATGATTCCCTTGCAGAAGCATCTGTTTATCTCCCCTCCTGTGCCAACCCTCCTCAGAGCAGTGCTGGCAAGACACCAAGTGACTCAGTGGGTTTTGAATGTGTCATCGAGCTGGTTTGAGTCATTATTTCTCTTTTTGGGGTGTTTTGTGTTACCTTACCAACTGTGTGTTCCCTATTTGATATCCTAGAGCCTAAACCACTGGAGCCACAGCACAAAATATTGCTGATAGTAGCTCTGTATGTATAACTAAGGTAATTATAGATATGTTATTCATACAAATCTATCTGGCGAACAACGAGTGCGTCTGCTCACCTGTGGCAATGTGCCAAGGACCTTTAACACTTCAGGACAGTAAAAGTGAAATCGGAAATCTTAATGAAAATCACAACTTTCCAACCTCAGTGTGCAGGGAAACTGTCTGTCTTGTACAGATAAGGCAAAGCATTAAAATCAGCTTGCAGGCTGCTGACTGTACTGAAAGTCCCTCTCCGAAGGCCTGTTCCAGAGCCATCTGAAGTTCCAGGGCAAGCAGGCTTTGGGTCAGATGTGAAGGGGAGAAAAAAGCCTTTGGAAAGGGGCTTTTATTGAATGGATCCTTCTCTGGAGTGATTCATGGCAGGGAGGAAGCTGTTCAGCACTGGCTGTAGCAGTGTGTGTGATCAGGTGTCACCAGTCAAGGCCTGGGACAAGTGCCCTGGTTCCGGCGGCGCTGTCAGTGCCAGGAGAGCCACACGGATCACCTCCTGCCTCTGGCTGTGTGGGGAGGCTGACAGCGATAAGGCACAAAAGCAGATTTTTCATTTCAAACAGCACAAAAAACACCAGGAGGGGAACTGAAACGCTGGAGCAACCCCAGGAATGTGCTACTAGGAGTCAGTGTTTTCCTTGCCCGGCTGTCACGAAGGCTGCAGTCCAGTGTCCTGCTTCCTGAACAGCACCGAGGCTTCCACAGCTCCTGCATTTGCTCACATTCCAGCTCAAAGTCCCAAACGACAGCCCGGGGCTGGAGAGAGTATCTGCTTCCCTTCTGTGCAGTCACGAAGAGCTGTTTTCCCTATCCACACAGGAGTCTGGGTGGTTTCCAGGCCGAGTGACCTCCTGCCCCATACACAGACCTAGTGAGTCACACCTGTCCCCTCTGCTGCTCCTAAGGAAGTCACAGAGGCTTTAAGGAATGGTGCTGGGGGTGCAGGGATCCCTGAAGGACTGTCATTTCTAAACACACTTGAAAAATAGAAATAAAATGAGTTATAAAATGGCCCAAGGAAAACATCAGTGTAATCAAAACTGAGCCCCTACAGCTCCCTCGGCCTCTCCTTGTGCTCCAGCCCCTTCCCCAGCTCCATTCCCTTCTCTGGATACCTCCAGTCCCTCGATGTCCTTCTTGTCGTGAGGGGCCCAGACTGGACACAGCACTTGAGATGTCTCAGCCGTGCCAGCAGAGTGGGACAATCAGCCCTTCCCCAACATATTCGTGACAGCCATAGAGACAGAGGTGTCAGTGTTAAACTACTGACCTGATGGCTCCTACAACAATTTATTAACTATTTTTTCAATTTCCCATCATTCTCCAGTTAACCTCATCTCAGTCTATTCTTAGCAGCTCCAGGGGTGACCCAAGATACTGCTCAGTCACTCTGTGCATGGCATTGGAGCTGTGCAGGAGCAGGACTCCAGTTCCCCTTGCTCCAGGAGGCTGTGGCTGCAGTGTCTGCCTGGCCAGTGGAAATGAGGAGTTGCTCAACTTCAGAAAGCTTGAATGGTGCAAGTTCCTGTGGGTGGGAACTCCCTACTCTGACACCTGCACACTGCAGCAGGCACAGCCCTGAGCAGGTTACCAGCCTGTGTCTGCAGGAAAGAATTAGCACTGGAGATATTCAGGTGAAATAATATCACTTTCTAATGACACTTGAAGCAGCTCCTCTGATCAGACATCTGCTGGCCTCTCTTTGCCTGCTGCTTCTCTAATTATCCAGCCTCAGGAGGAGGGATCAAAAGTGCTTATTAAGAAAAAATAGATATGGTTTATTATGAAAAGCATTTTTTTCAGGCAGCTTTGTTGTAGCAACACAGCACATGACACAGGTTAAAACTGTGTCAGTTAGCTTTGACGAAGAAAGAACAGGTTCAGCATAAAATGCTTTCAACATGTATTTTTAGCTCATGAGGCAAACAATATCATGGAATGGTTTGGGCTGGAAGGAACCTTAAAGCTCATCCAGTTCAACCCCCTGCCATGGGCAGGGACCCCTTCCACTAGTCCAGGTTGCTCCAAGCCCCATCCAACCTGGACTGGAACACTTCCAAAACAGCCACAGCTGCTTTGAACAACTGTGCCAGTGCCTCCCCACCCTTAGAGGGAAGAATTCCTGCCCAATACCCCATCTAACCCTGCCCTGTGACAGTGGGAAGCCATTCCCCCTTGTCCCGTCCCTCCAGGCCTTGTCCCACATCCCTCTCCAGGTCTCTTGGAGACCATTTAAACACTGGAAGTGTCTCTAAGGTCTCCCTGGAACCTTCTGTTTTCCAGGCTGGACAACCCCAAGTTTCTCAGCCTCCATAGGAGAAAATGATGAGTCTAACATGAATCCATATTGATCTAATATTAATCTCAAATGGGTTATTAGTCTTTTTAAGAAAATAATACAAGCACCCCTCACCCAAGACTCCAGACATCCTGCCCACCCTGCACTGCTGCCACATCCTCACCACCGATGGCTTTTACTTGCAGGTATAGCAATGCCCTGCACAAACAAGGTGTTTTCCATCACCCACAGAGCAATAAACCCAGACAGCACCAGTCTGTCCAGTATAAATACAGGAATGCAGGGCTGTCCTGCCTGTCACAGCCAGGCATAGCCTGGCTTTGGCTGATCTGGACAGGGCTGGGCTCTCATGTGCAAACCAGAGCCAGGCTCTGTCCACTGTGCTTCTACCTGCAAACAGGCCCCCAAAGCCATGGTCAGTATTTGCTCAAAAACCTTGTAGCTGTTCCAAAACTGGAAGTTTTGAGTCTTCTGAATCTTCCTATGTGATTAGTCTTGTGATAATCATCCTGAAGTGCAGCTGTAGCCAAGCTTCATCTCGCTGCTTCCCCTCAGCAGAGGATCACCAACTGCACAACTTGTTTTAAAACAGGGTTATTATATGACAAAAAAGTCCTAAAATGAGACTGTTGCAAAGTGTTCTGACCAAAATGATATGTGTGTGATAGAAATCTCATTATTTCCCAATTATTCCTCTCCTTTGCAAGGGAATGAGTCAGAGCATCTGTTTTGGAGCCCCATCAGGATGAGTGACAGTGAGTGCCTCTCACCTGGTGCGTTTAAGTCAGGGGTGGCCTCATGCTGTGCTGACCCCAATGTCACCTCCTGCCATTCGGGTTGAATAAACAATGAAATAACAGCTTGTTTGATGAGAGCAGAAGAATGGAAACACCTACACAACAAGGAACACAGTGTAAATACAGAGCTCAGGACCAGGACTGAGCACAGCATTCTGCTCAGGCATTTGTTAAAAAACAGGGGAGTAAAATGAGTAAAACCTCTAAACAGGATAAGAAACAAAAAAACAACAAAATAGGAGAGAAGGGATGAGAAGAGCTGCTTTTGGGTAGAAAAGTGGCCAAAGCAGCCAGATTAGAGTCCCAAGAAAGCAAACTACCATGGTGTGACTGTTCCTACTGAATCAGGACTTGGTGTGTTGATTGTTTCTTTTAGGACCTATCTGACCTTGCCATCAGTTTTTCATCATAACAGAAACAGCAACAGGCTATTGGGACCACAGGAGTGAAAGGTACTGAAGGTCACTGGATGGTAAGAGGGGCAGAAAAGGACTCAGCACACCTGGATGGGTTTGGTTCCTCACTGTACCAGGTGCAGATCACTCTGGGATTGCAGCTCACATGCAGGATGGACACAGAAACCAAACTCTGGGAAGGGGATCTGAGGAATCAGGGTGGGATGACCCAGAACGGGATGCTCTCAGCCTCCACCATGACCATGTGCAGATTTTAAATGTGTCATTACTGAATGCAGTCAAAAACTCAAGTGACATTTGGGTTGTGACTGCAGCCCAAGGAATATCTTTTCACATCAGGTGCTATTTCACACCAGAAGCTATTTCCTTCCACGAGTAGCCAGCTCAGTGGCTGTACCTCAAACAGTAAGAGAGGTTTGGGAAGGACTTGTTGGGCCTTTAGGCTCAGTTCTCAGCTCTTTGTGGCAACTGCATCAGAGTGCAGCAGCCCTGGGAAGGATGACCCAGAGCCTCAGGACTGAGCTGCTTGGAAGCTCTGGTGTTCTCATGTTTCAGCCCAGACTGTTCATGGCCATCGGATACTTGTTTGCTCGTCTATGAACATCACCCTTGCTCTTAAGGGAGGTGTGTTTACTGCTGTGTTTACTCCCTGAAGTTTCATGGATCATGACTGTATCCCACCTCAGCATTCAGGTTTTCTGGCTGAACCAATTATTTCAAGATCCTTATATAAGAAAAACATCAGGATTACCCTGCAAATATTTTCCAGTCACATAAAAGTAAGTTTGTGACCAGAGCTGCATGCAGAATTCCAGAGCAGGTTGTAGCAGAGCTTCCTGTAATGGCATTAACATTTCCTCTTCTCCTGGAAATATCCCAGCTGATAGGTGCTTGTTGTCAGAGCTGCTCTGCGTTGGGAATTCACAGTCATTGTGGGATCCACAAATACGCCCAGATTTTTCTCCTCCTCTGTCATTTCCAACTGATGAGCTCCCAGCCTGCGGCAGAGATTCTTGTTAGCAATTCCCAAGGGCATGACCTTGTACTTTCCACTATTAAATTTCATCCCATTTCCAATGTGCCAGCACTCCATGTTATCCAGCTCTTCCAGCAATCCAGCTATTCCCTCAGCATGACTGGTGCCTCCCAGCTTTGTGCCATCAGCAAATGCCATCAGCTCATTCCTACCTTTTGTTCCAAGGCCTTGCTGAAAACTACTGTGCAAGACCAGAAGCACATGTGGACATGCCTTGCTGGGCCAGGCTGTGGTCCCTGGGATCCAGTGCTCCAGGCAGGGAGAGAGGCTGGGCAGGGAGAACATGGAACTTGGACACTTTCTGCTCTCTCGTCCCTGTGCATCCACAGCTGGTGTGTGTTTGAGGTGACTTCCCTAGCTTTTCCATCCAGCTATTTTTTATGGACCTCCTGTCCATTAATTTATTAAATAAAATAACAAATCTATTATATATATATTAATTATCAGAAGTGTAATCTTAAATGCAATCTTTAATAAAGCTCTGTCACATTTTTACTCTCTTCCACTTACTTGTCTGTCCACAGCTACTTTTCCCTTTATATTTTATTTTTTAAGCTTTTAATGTTCTTGAGGTCAGACTAACAAGTATCTAAATGACAGGATTGCTTCACTTCCTCCTGCTTAAAGCCAGTCAGTGCTTCGGGAGCTCCTCAGTAAGTCCTTACCACTCTCCAGCTGACAAACTGAACCCTCTGTGCTGAGTGAGGGAGGATACATTCCGTGTCCACCAGGGAACACCTCGATCCTTGAGCTGTGTCAGCTTCCCATAGGCCTTGCTCTCCCTTTAGGTCCAGTAATTTGCATTTCCATAAAATAATTCTCATCAGCTATCATCCTTTGCCCTGATCATCATGGAAAACAGAGGCAAAAGTCATTTACCATGGGGTCATATATTTAGAAAAAGACTGGGACACTAAAAATGGAGAGGCTTGGGACACAAGGCGTGGAATATCTCCATGCAAAGTGTGTGACTGTATTGGTAAAGATAAAACATATAATAAGCTGGAAATGCCCAGCTTTTCCTGCCACAAGGATGGCATTCCAGCCAGTTCCCCTCTTCAAAAGCAGAAGGAGCACCCAGCAGGTTCTGTTACACAGCAGCTCTGGGTCTCCAGGATCCAGATTCCTGAAGTAGGTCACATTTGATCTCCCTCCAGGCACACTGCAAAAAGTAACGTTTAACAGGGACTTTTCAACATTCATATTTTGCTTGCTGATGCTGTCAACACACATCCTTTCCACACACAGCTGTACTGGCTCAACATATTTTCATTGCTTTGGGTGTAAGCAGGCCAGGAATCCTGTTTTTCCCTTTGGTTACCTGTATTCCTTCCAAAGTTCCTCTGAAGGTACATATTGACATTCAGGTCCCATTTGCACTCAGATGATGGCTTGTTGTTGGAAAAAAACCCTTCAGAGGGGCTGATTAACTTCATTTCAAATGTTTACTGTCCCTGACTGAGGGAGCAGAACTAGAACACAACTCCCTGCGTGGCTTATGTCTGAGGGTGAAGACACAGGATTCTGCATGTGCATTGTTCTCTCTGAACATTAATGCTGCTTCCAGCTCAGACACAACCTAATGACAGACTGAAGCCCATCTGTTACAATGACTAGCCTTGGACTCAGAGGGAGAGTCCTGTGGATAATTTAGGAGTGTGTTTTATAGCTACTTGCAAGCATTTCATTTCAGATCAAGGCGAACACGAAGAGCAGGTGGAAATGGCTCTCAAAAGTACAACCTGACCTACATACAGTATTGTAAATTAAAGATATGTATAAAAATAAAACATTAATGATCCATCACAGCGGCAACAAAACCCAGATACAAATCTTGCTGCTGGAAAGGAGCTCCATTGCACGTGGCTTAGCTATACGGCTTCGTTTTGGAAGCAGTAACGCTCCTGCCACCTCTGTGCTCCTCTCCTGTGCCTTTCTGTAGCTTCACACTCACAGACCTTTTGCTTTATCACTCGCCTCTCTATTTCCATGTGTTTTTTGGCTGTCCTGCCCCGTGCTGGCTCCCTGCTCCCCATTACCTCATGCCTGCGGGCGGCAGAGTGGCTTGGCCAGTGTGTGCTGGTGGCACTGGGCCACGCGTGGTCCTGCAGCCCAGCGAGTGTCACCCAGGCACAGCAGGAGAGCCTCAGCCACAACACCCTGTGCAAGGGAACAGCTGTTACAGTCAGACAGGGGGTTCTCTGGGGACACATTGGTTTTGGGGGTACTGAGGGGGATCCTAGGCACTGCTGGCCATGGATGTGAGCACACCTGGACTCCCCTTGGCATCACCTCCTCCGTTACCTGCCTCAGCTGGTGTGGCAAACCTGCTCCTGAGACTCTGCCTGTATCTTGCACCTCCTGCATCTGTGGGGCTGTGGGCCACCTCACTGGAACTTTGGGTCACCTCAATGGGGCTGTGGGTCACCTCAGGTGGGCTTTGGGTCACTTCAGCAGGGCTGTTGGGTCACCTCAGTGGGGCTGTGGGCTACCTCAGTGGGCTCTGGACCATCTCAGAGGGACTCAGAACCACCTCAGTGGGGCTTTGGGCCACCTCCAGTGGTGCTGTGGGTCACCTCAGTGGGGCTGTGGGCTACCTCAGTGGGCTCTGGACCATCTCAGAGGGACTCAGGGCCATGTCAGTGGGGTTATGGGCCACCTCAGGGAGCTCTGGGCCACCTCAGAGCTCTTTGGCCACTTCAGGGTGGCTCTGGGATGCCTCAGCAGCGTTCAGGGCCACCTCAGGGGGCTCTGGGCCACCTCGGCAGAGCTAAATGTCACCGCTACCAGCTGCGCCTCACAGGGGGTTAGGGCAGGAAGGGGCGAGGGCTCTGGG
>NW_008676829.1:0-10386 GCF_000695815.1 Acanthisitta chloris | reverse complement strand
AATAATGAGAAGTATACATAGACTACAATGATATAATTCCAGTTGAAAGGGACATAACAATGATTATCTAGTGCAATTGCTTGACCATTTCATGGCTGAGCAGAGTGTCAAATAGTTGTCACACTGATAGCTATCACTCTAGCCAAACTGAACTTACACGCAGTAATGCTTTATTCAGGAATTACAAAACTTGAGATGACAAGTGTATATAGTTTAGGCACTCAGACCTGGAGTTTTATACGGTCCTGAAGCTTGACTGGCATGATAAAAGAGCTTTAAAGAGTCATGGTCCTTGAAGCAGATAATCTGCTTGCAGCTTTGACATAGTTTGTTGAAATTTCTAGGGCCTGAACAATAGTCCCAAGCCAGAGTTGACTTATGGTTGAATCCTGTATTCCTTGTGAACAATGCTCCTTTCTGTTAGTTAATTAGACCACTTAATGTAGAACATAGATGCAGATAACCTTTGTCTAGGCTATATACCTGTCATGGGCCATGCTGCCTGGAAGATACCTCATAGATGACCCTTTTATAGGCTATATATCTACCTGAGGCCATGGCGCCTTCTGCAAAATATCTTGTAAATAAGTTGAGTCCTGGTTATATAATTGCCCATGAAGTATTGCCAAGGTCATGCCCTGTCTTAGGAAACTCCACCACCCGTGTCCTGAGCTCTGGCCAAGCCCTGGCCTCAGTTAGTTGGAGGGGAGAACCAGTAGGTGTTATCCACACAAACAACAAGAAACGGCAAGTTATTTTTTGCTTGCTCGTTCGGCCTATGAGAGCTGGACCCTCTTGCAGTGACTTTGGACATCTCACCTATGAGTGGACACACTGTGTAGGACTTCCTGATTGCTGGGAAAGGCTCTCCAAATCCTTGCCGCAACCAGGGGCTCCACAGCGACTGCAGATCTGGATGATGATAAAATACTAGGGCAATTGGTGATGTATCTTTCTTAATCACTATTCTTTCCTGTATGTAGTAATGATTAGGTGCATTACCTTTCTTATTGTCTTTGTTGTTTGTGCTATTTGTATTAGAGCTTTATTACCTAACCTTATATGTAAATATATTATTCATTTTTCTATTATCTTAAAACACCAATAGTAAAGTAACCCTATTCTTTTTGTTGGTATCTAGGTCATTTTTGTTGCCCCCGTCAATTCGCAGAACATTTGTAGAAAGAGAATTCTATAAACATCAGTGATGATGACCATTTGCCAGCAGCAATTCCTTTCAAATAGTAAGATCTAGTCCATTTTAACAATGTTTGAGTTTCTCGGTGGATTTTAAGTCTTTGATTTCCTGTTCTTGGACTATATGCTCTGCAACACTGGTGTGTGTTACCTTCCCATGGCCACACAATTTATTTGCCTTACAGAGGCAGGAAGGGATTCAGAAGGGAAAAGATGTAAGGAGAAACCAGGGAATAGTGACAGAATAAAGAGTGCCATTGGCTGATACTTGGTCAGTGTATTGCTAAGAATGGGGTGAAGCCCAAAAGCTGAGGAGTCCAAGAAACTGGACTGAAAATTGTGGAACAGGAGAACTTGAAGGAGAGTGGTTTAATGAGAAATGCTGCTGGAATTAGCAGTGGAGGGAGCTGAGTCATGAAACTCAAAGAGCCTTTCCCTAGTAGTACGAGTAATATGAGACAAATGGGACTAGAAATAAGGAGTCTGCATGAGAAAAAGGCAGGAGAAAGTGAATTCAGAACAGATGACGTTAAACATCTTTTTCCTTAAAAAAAAACACAGGTGAAGGGCTGTGAACCATTAGAACATATTCATAATTGGTAAAGATTTAGAATTTATCCAGAGGCCTGCCATTTGAATATTTTCTCCCTTCTTCAGCACAACTCTCTTCAGCTATTTCGTGTGCTGAAGGAACAGAGATCTCTATGTTCCAATCCTGTGTGTATCACTGGGATGCTCTGCTTTTGGATTTGACAACGCACATGATTAGGGGTATAAAACCCTCAGATGGTAAGGGCTTCTCGTTTTAAGATTGTTTTTCAGTGATCATTTTTGCCTCTTTTACAATACTTACTAAACAATCAGTAAAATATCTCTGCTAACAAGCAATCTTGCCCCAGACTGTGCCAGATGTAGTGAAGGCAGACCATGACCAAAGCTTGAGGGAAGAGAAAAGCTGTTCCCTAAATTGAGTCAGTTCTGATTCACTGTTATGGCCACCAAGTTGCTGGATGATACTGGGCAAATCACTAAACTAAGCTTTTCACATCTAATGGTCAATTTTAATTCTTTTTCTTATAGCTGGTTTATTCAAGGCATTATGTTTTATTTTACAGAATTGTTATATTCCTGCAGCTCCAAGTCAGTAGGAGAATTGTGCTGAACTAACACAGTATTTATGTAACATACCTGGTCTTTGGCATCTCTGAATTGGTATTGACATCTAGTGTGCTCAGTTGGAGACCATGAGGAAATCCACCCTGTATGGAGGCACTGTTTGTGGATATGAGGGATGACCTCAGGAATATTATCTCAGCCTAAATACCTTCTGATTACAGCAGAAAGGAGTGAAATGGGAAAATTCTGGCAGATCCTCCAGAAGTTACTGACTACTCAGTTTTCCATATGGTCAAACTACTTTTCAAAGTTCTTCTAAGAATTGCAATTACTTTGGAAAGATAAAAAGAAAAATACCTGTCAATAAAGAATGGCTTTTCACTTGTACCAAAGCCTTCTTCACTTCACTTCCTTACCTTGCAACAGTCTGCAGTAAGTTGTGATTTCTACGCAGCATGTGCTTCAACAATCCCTTTATTTCAAGTGCCTGTCATTTATTCCAGGTTCAATTAAATCACATCAAAAACATCATGCTTTGAAAAGTACTTTGCAGCAGAAGTATACTCAGTATAAACAGTTATTTGTAGTAGCTTTCTTACAAGAGTTGCTTCTATGCAGCCAGATTCGTTTTGGCTTTTTGTGACCTGTGTTGGGTTTGGGCAAGCTGAGATACTCACTCTGCACCTCATGGAATGCTTTTCTGTCTGCAGATCAAATCAAGAAGAGGCCACTGCTCAATTGTTTCTAAGGAAGCCAACAGGAATTTAGTCCATGAGAGAAGCAGTAAATTATTTGCTAGTATTTCAGTTATTTTTCCTACATTAGGAGTTGCAGAAGTTCCACCATTAGTGACACTGAAGGAATAAGAAACTGTAGTGTGAAAAAGGAGCCTTGGGAATCCAAACTGTAGAACAAAGGTATAATAGAGATTGTCTAGAAAACTTGATGGAAAACCACTCAGTGAATAAATTTTTTAAAATATACTACAGAAGAGAAATTTTTCATGGAATATTTCTTACAGTGTTGGGGGAGTTTACAATTTCTGCTGTAAATTAAACAGGTCCCTTCAGTCAGAGAAGATGAGGGTGAGGTCATAGAACAGAAAGATAGGGACTTCCTACATGCACAGTTGCAAACAGCTTGATCAGACATGCTAGGAAGTTATCCTCAGTGGAAAAACTGTGTTTTCTCTCAGGTCAGTTCTGCCAGGCAGGCTGACAAGTCTTCCTTTGGATGTAAGAACTTGACATGCAGGGCAATCTAAAAGGGCAAGAAACTGTGAAGTTGAACATACATGTCAGTGCTTTGTGGAATCAGGAATTCTGTGTTATCTGTCACTAGTGAAGAATTCAAAATGTTTTTCTGTGAACTTGTTCTTGCAGATATGAATGACAATTGCCCTTCTCCAGGTTTAAGAAACTCTCCCAATTGCCATGACATTTCAAAGATGATTGAGTGGCCTCACAGTGACATCAATCATCTTCCCTGTTGGCATGGATGTCAGACAAGAGTAGGTGAAACAAATTTAATAAGCCAGGGATTTGAGGCTTCTTATAGGCTTCAGCAGTTTGACATGGTAGCATTTTTTTTTCCTCTTGGTAATAAGCCTTTAACCCAAAAAGGGCAGTCAATAAGCTGACTTGCTAATGTGTTCCAGAAATGCCAGCAAATAGGCACAACTCTTTTGTCTGTCTCTACATAATACTTTTTCTTCCTGATAATGAATAAGTTTTATACCAAGAACAACAATGAACCATTCAAGCACATTCTGTCGTGTTATTTCATATAGCTCTCTTAATAACACCACAAAAATGTTGACATTCACCATATTTATGGAAACGCAACATGCTATAGGAGTTAGTTTTTCTCTGTGCATTCCTCTGATCTTGACTTCTCCTTTCAGAAAAGCAGGTGCTCTTAAGAAAACAAATGGTAATGGCATCAAAAATCTAGTCCTAGTTATCCTTGTGCTTCTAAGGAGATATTGATCCATAGGGAGGCACATACTACTGTTTCACTACCAGAAAGACAGCTGTCTCTGCAATGGATTTGTATGCATCTAAACCAAGCTCCCCAAGCTTTATTAGGTCTGTTGTAAGCAAATGATCCTACTTGCAAGAATCCCAAAGCTCTGCAACCAGGGAAATAGTCTGGAGCAAAGATTAACCTGGGATGGAGAAGGACCAGTTTAGGGAGGACTTAAACAAATGGGCCTGACAGGTTGCCCCCATGAGAAGACAGTTGAGAAAGCTGACTGATGTAATTGGGAGTCCACTCTTGATAATTTTTGAAGGGCCACGGCAATTGGGAATTTTCCTCAAGATGGGAAGGGGGCAAGTGTCACACCTATATTCCAGAAAGTTGTAAAAGAACATGGAAGTAGTGACAGGCCAACCAGCTTCAAGTGAGGCCCTAGGAAGATGATGGAGCTACTAATCCTCGATACCATTTCCAATCTCAGAAAGGACAAGAAAGTGATCAGGAGTAGCTGATGATCAGGAGTAAACATGACTCTTTCTTTGTGTGTTTACACATTTAACCAACCTGATAACCTTCCATAATGAGCTGGATGAGTGGAGACCAGTGAGACATTGTTTACCTTGGGTGTAACAGGGTTTTAATGCTGCTTTCCACAGCGTCCTAACGGACAAGCTGACAAAGTATGGAATAAATAGATGAACAATGGGGTGAATTGAAAACTAGCTGACCAGCCAGCTCTAGAGCTTGTGGGAAGTGGCACAAAATCAAGCTGGAAGCAAGTCACTAGTGTTATAAATCAGGGACTGATAGTGAGACCAGTACTGTTGAGGTTCTTCATTAATACCTGGATGATGGAGCAGAGAGCTGCTTCAGCAAGTTCATAGGTTACACAAAACCAGTAGGAGTGACTGTTACATCAGAGGGTTGTGCTGCCACTCAGAGGGACCTTGATACACTGGAGAACTGGGCAGAGAGGAATCTCATTAAGCTCAACAATGGGAAATGCAAAGTCTTATACTGGAGTAAAAAAACCTCCAGGCATCAGTATGTGCTGGGGGCTCAGCTGCTGGAGGGTGGCTTGGCAAAGAAGGGCTTTGGGATCCTTGGGACCAAGAAGCTGACCATCCATCAGCAATATGCCCTCACAATGAAAAAGGCCAACAGTATTCTGCACTGCACTAGGAAGACCACTGACAGCATGTCAAGGACAGTGATCCTTCTGAATCACTGTATCACTCCGCCTGGAGTGCCAAATCCAATTTTGGGCCCACAGTGCAAGAAAAACATGGACATACTGCAGTGAGTCCATGGCAAGATAACAAAGATTATTAAAGATCTGAAGTGTGTTTCATATTAAGGAGAGACAGAGAGCTGGGACTGTTTAGCCTGGAGAAGTGATGGCTCATGGACATCTTATTGATAGGTATGAACACCTGCCGGGAGAAAATGAAGAAGAGAGAGACAGACTCTTTTCAGTAGTGCCCAGTGACAGGACAGCTGCCAATGGAGAGAAATTAAAAGTACAAGCAAACATTTCTTTTTATTTTCTACTTTTTTTTACTGTGAAGGTGCTCAAACATCATAATAGGTTGCCCAGAGAGGCTATGCAGTCTGCATCTGTAAGCAATACTCAAAACCAGACTGGAGACTATCCTGGGAATCCTGTTTGCTGACTCAGTTTGAGCAAGCAGGTTGGACTAACCAGGCTAAGAAATCTGTGATTCACCTGTCACCTTTAATGTCTAATTCCTCATAAGAACCCTCTATCCTACATTCTGTTCTCTGGGTTCTTTAGCCCCACTCAAAATCTTCCCAAGACTTTACTTTCATGGTATTGCATACTCTTATCATTCATATTATTTCAAGTAGTTCAACCATGTTTTCAAACCTGCCTCTTTATATCTCTCTTGTCATATTTCTTCCTACTGTTCTGCTCTGACAGTCTGTCCTCTGCTCTGTTCGTCTTTACGCAGCTCTGTGCTTCCCTTAGGCACGGAACAATGCTATCTATCCTCTGCTTACTCACATTCTGCTGGAAAACTACACACTGCTGTGATGTTTAGAGATATGGCTGTAACAGAAACAAAAAGTAGCAAGACAGCTTCTCATGTTTATCAGCTGGAGACATGTTTCTTACTTTACTATCTACTCGGTGTTCTCTGAAAAGCAGCTGCACCTCTTTATCTCAGGATGTTTGTGTTTAACATTGTGGACATTACCAGCAGCGTCTCCTCATTACTCCAACTAGATCCTCAAGGCACAAAATCAGCACGATAAACTGAAAGCAGTGTAGCTTCTTGTGGTATTGGAGGTATTGTAGCAGAAGACACGTTTGTCAATATGCATATGAAGTAAGGATGAGACACTTCAATCCCTCTCACCTAGCTGGAGAGTTTGTGCACTCAAGGAGCCTCTCTCATGAAACAACTGCCTACTTTCTGGGGATGAGAACTGCATATATTTAAAGGCTAGATTGTCTTGTATGTTATAGCAATAAACATGTGTCTCCAGTTTGATTATCTGAACGATTGAATTGCTGTTTGCTCTTTCAAGGCAGGCAGAGTGGGCAGCTGGCCTATTCAAGCTGTTAATGTCAACATGAATTACAGACCCTGGCTTAGCTTTAATTCCAGCCCCATCAGACAAGGTGAACAGCTGAAGCATGAGTCTGCAGAGCAGGTGGGCCTGAGGTGAAGGACAGCAAAGTGTAAACATGTTTTCTTTGTGGGCCTTAGTCTTCATAAACCTATTTAGATGTTGTGGTTTAACTCCAGCGAGCAACCAAGAGCCACACAGCCACTTACACACTCACCCACCAATGAGATAGGGGAGAGGATCAGAAGGGTAAAAGCTAGAAAAGCTCATGAGCTGAGATAAAGACAGTTTAATAGAGAAAGCAAAAACTGCACACACAAGCAAAGCGAAACAAGGAATTAATTCACTGCTTCCCACAGACAGGAGGTGTTTAGCCATCTCCAGGAGAGCAGGGCCCATCACGCATAACGGTTCCTTGGGAAGACAAACACTATCACTCCAGATGTCCCCCCTTCCTCCTTCTTCCTCCCACCTTATATCCTGAGCATGATGTCATATGGTATGGAATATCCCTTTGGTCAGTTTGGGTCACCTGTCCCAGCTGTGTCTCCTCCCAGTCTCTAATGCATCCCCAACTTCCTTGCCAGCAAAGCAGTATGGAAAGCAGTAAAGGCCTTGGCTCTGTCTAAGCTCTGCTCAGCAATAACAAAAACATCTCTGCATTATCAACCCTGTGTTCTGCACAAATCCCAAACATAGCCCCATATTAGCCACTGTGAAGAAAGTTAACTCCACTTCAGCCCAAACCAGCACATTAGTATAACAGTTAATTGTAGCTGTAAGTGCCCAAGTCAGTGTATGTGCAGTTACCTCTACAAATCTGCTTCAAGGGAGCTTTCATATTGATGTGAAGTGGTGCACAGGGTAGCTGCTGTGGAACAGACAGATGCTGTTAGCTTTACATGCTTCTCAAACCAGCTCTTTTTGCCTCCTGTACGTTGCAGAGGAGTAGCAATCCAACAAAGTAGCAATCATCTTTCAGATATGCGAGTCTAGTTATAAAATACTAGGTTCTCATAACTGAAAAGCTAGAGGTTTTTTTCTAACTCCTGCCTAAATCTTGAAAGTCCATAGCTATCACCAGGTTGAAGGAACCTCTTAGCTGATTTCAATGGACCTGGGCCAGACCCTTGCCATTATGTGCTCTCACCTTCTATTTGCCGTTAACTGTGGGGTCTTGTGCAATGAGGTTCTAGTTAGAGAGAGTTCCTGAGATGTGATTCATGTCCAGATGTCAGTTGTATAATGCCTTTCTCATCTGCATACTTACAGAGTGTTGTAAGGACTTTCATTTAAATTTTCTGGAAACGTCTGCTTTGCTAATTATTTAATTTCTTAAATCAGAAACATTCTGAAGGAGTCAATAAAAATTGCAATACTCTGTTGCAATGATTTCCCTTATGTTGGAGGTGCAGAACTGCAAACCCCTATTTTCATAAATGCTTGAAAACATCTATTTAAGCCATATATAGAAATTGGAATTATGTGTCATCCTATTTCAAACAATGGAGAGAAACAGAAAAAATCCTGAAACTCTTTTGTAGTCTGATTGCCTTTTCATCTTTCCAAGAAGGTTAATTCATCTGATATTTCTGTAATAAACTACTCTTCTCAGTGTGACATATCAACAAACCACTATGGATGAATTGTGACGGGTACTACTCCTATGTGGCACTTAGTACCATGGTCTAGTAACGACAGTAGGGTTGGACTCGATGATCTTTGAGGTCTCTTCCAGCCTGGTTGATTTAGATTCTATGATTCTATGTTCTGTACTGGTTTCTAAGCAGTAAAATCTGCCTTTAGAAAAGGTGGTATCTTGACTTCTTTTGCAGGGTGAGAAAGCAGAAAAATGACAATAGCTTTGTCTCTGCAAAAGTACTTTACAGTGCATCTGAATTATAGATAACATACAAATTCTTTAATTTGTCATCAAAACAGATCCAATGATTTCCCGTATTTTCCTTTGCATCTAAAGCAAATAACATCATGACTCATTCTGGTATAACACAGATAACAATTTTCTTGGGCCATTTGCAAAATTGTAATTCTGCTTATACTTCATATGCCTTAATCCTTATCCTGCAATTTTAAGACAAGCAAGTAACTGGATTTGCTTTTCATTTTAAATTGCAATGTTCTATTTGTGTTTGTGCCATTAAGTCATTGAAATCCCTCAGAGGGCTAAGAGGCAGAGGAAAAGCAAAAGAGGAAGTGGCTAGACCGTCATCCAAAATTCACTGTTCACAGTTAAAGGGAAGCAGTGAGACATTCCACTTTTGTTTATGTATAAGGAATGAAAGGTGGTGAAAATGCACAAGGGAGTGTGTTTTTAGAAGAACTTCTGGGACAAAGTCAGCAGGTTTCTGTGAGAGCATGGCATATACTTCATTTTTATGGTCTCCTGTTGTGAGTTATGGCCCTGCTTTGTGCAGTTATTTTTAATTCTTCAGTTTTCCCATGGCTGCTGGAGATTATTTAAAATAAATGACCTTGCTGTGTTTCTCCTAGGAGTCAAAATTCAGGGAAGTCTAGCCTGCTGCCATGCCAGATTCTGAGTTTTCACAGGAGAAACTAGGCACGTTTTAACTGATTAGGTGAGATGCAGGGAGCTATCTGTCATACTGCAGGATCTTGCTTGCACTCTTTTCCCTACCAAATGATGTCGATGGGATGGGGGGAGTGTAACTCAGCATGCAGTTTATCTCACATTGTTAAATTCACATGGGAAACAACCGTTTTTCAGAGTTACATTTTTCTTTGGGTTTGGCTTCCTTCTGAAACATGTTTGAATGGGACTGTAATGCAAGTCTGGATGGCATTACCTCTAATATACCATAAGGTGTACATGCAACACTTACATGAAGTTAAACAAATACCTCTTGCAGCAAGTGCACCAACTTAAGAGATGCCAGCATCACTTTCTCCTTTCTACAGCAGTATTTTCCCCTCCCCTTACTCTCTGCAGTGCCAATAATTTTCAGATTTTCAGATCTGTGTGATAAACCAGGACAGAAAGTAACCAAAGTAACAGTCAGAAAACTGTTACCAGAAATCATTGGCCTTCGAATGAGCAATTTTGTGAACAGCACACGGTTTTTGAGATTACACTGATTTAAGCATGAACGGTATGAAGCTGCGTCAGGGTAGGTTTAGGTCAGGTGTTAGGAAAAGGTTCTTCACCCAGAGGGTGGCTGGGCACTGGAGCAGCTCCCTAGGGCAGCGGTCACAGCACCGAGCCCGACAGAGCACAAGAGTCATTTGGACAGTGCTCTCGGGCACATGGTGCGATTCTCTGCGATGTCCCGCGCATCTGGAGGATGCTCGTTGGCTCCCTTCCAGCTCAGGATATTCCGTGATCCCAATCCTTCCGACGCCGGGAAGAAGCCACATCAACTCACCCCAGGGAAGAGCCTGTGTCTGACGGACATTCCCTGCGGGGCGGGGAACGGACACCGACCCGCGCCCGCGCGGGACCGAGGGGCGCGGCGGCACCGA
>NW_008676828.1:0-18267 GCF_000695815.1 Acanthisitta chloris | reverse complement strand
ATCTCAGAATTGCATCTAGGGGTGACAAGCAGCAAGGGGTAAAAAGACCCCAAAACTCCCCTGCAAAATAAATAGCAAGGGAAGAAAACTGTCTAGAAGTTCTATAGGATAAGAAGTAATTTAATTTCAATGGGATCCAGTGTGAACTCTTTATGATACTATATTCTGAGCTGAAGAACTGAGTCAACATTCCTCTCCCATTACTTTCTCTCCTAGGATTATTGAGTAGTTAGCATTCACTAACAAATCATCTACAAGATTTAGATAAACCAATGCTACTGAAACCAAATAATAAACAAATAAAACAGCAAAAAAATCCCTTGCATATAAACTTCCGTTTCATCTGTAAATCTCACATTCTCCTTTGCAAACAAACAGCATGTAGACTTTTCCTGAAAGCAAGAAATATTTTAAACCCACTGTAATTATAAAGTTGATAGTAAGAGTGAAAGCTTAACTTTGTGTCTTCTTCTTCTTCTTGTCATTGTTGTCATTGTTGTCGTTGTTGTCATTGTTGTTGTTGTTGTTATTGTTGTTATTGTTATTGTTGTTAGTGTTATTGTTGTTATTGTTATTGTTATTGTTATTGTTATTGTTATTGTTATTATTAGTATTAGTATTAGTATTAGTATTAGTATTAGTATTAGTATTAGTATTAGTATTAGTATTAGTATTAGTATTAGTATTAGTATTAGTATTAGTATTAAATACCTGATCCAAAAAGTTTTTTATCAGACCTAGAGGTCAGAGTTTATATCCCGATGATCCATTTCATGCTATAAGTGTCTCACTCCATGATAATACCCACATTTCGTGGCTTGACTTCAGTAGTACAGTCAACTGAGAAAAATATGAAAGAAACTCCTGTGAATTATCCATATCATTAAGACACAAAATTAAAAATAGAAGAAAGCGTTCTCACCCCTGCCCTGCGATATAAACCAAAGATGTTGCACATATTATATTAGAACTGCCAAATCAGCCACCACAAAACTCAGTTCACAATGCTCCTTACTCATTCAGGAATACACTATTACATGGTTTTCTGAGTACACATTTACACGAGGTGTCCCTGCCCAGGGCAGGGGGTTGGCCCTAGATGATCTGTAAGGTCCATTCCAACCCTTAAATTCTATGATGATTCTATGATTTATATTTATAGCAATATGTACTGTAACAAATTATATATATTTCCACGGAGATGTATTTATAAAGGAGGAATTTTATTCAAGACATTTTAAAGTCTTTCAGATTATTACACATACAGGTTTTCTACATAAGCAAGAAGCAGTACAAGAAAAGGTGTAACCACAAGGACATTTTTTGCCTGGAAGAACTTCACAGCCCTGGATGATACACGTCATCACGGCAACCTATCTCCTGCAGAGCCACTGGAAGTTTCACAACTCTGGTTCAGATTAAATACCAATGACCTGATTCATTCTTACAATGAATTTCACTGTAAATAATTGTAAAAAGAACGTTTAATACCATGACTCAGTATGCAAAATATCTTCTGCTCCTCCTGGCCAAGGCTTGCTGTGCCTCACGCCCACCTCCAGTAAAGGCTCAGTGTCAGCACCACTGATCAGTGATCCCATGGGTTTGTAACCAGGCTCCTGGCACTCACTTTTCCCAAAGATTAATGTTTGAGCTAACAAAGGGACCATGGGGATTTGTCATCAGTACCTGCAACAAGAAAAGCACCCACAATTATATTATGTTTTAAAATAGCATCCCATACCTCCTAACACAGAAGTCATCACAAATACACCATCAATTTTCAATTTACAAGCCTCTGACTTTTTTTTTCCTGTGGCTATTAAAACAAGTACTGAAGAATCTATGAGAGGTCACAAAGAAAAACAAAGATTTATTGCTAGGCCTACACGTACAGCAGTTGACTGGAACTGTTCAGGGGGTCTGGAACTGGAAAACCCCAACACATTGCAACCACTTTTATAGCTCTGAGATCAAAATCAAAGGAAAGAAGATGACATACCACATTGTTGTCAAATCTTTAATTCCTGGGAGTCCCAAGTGGTCAGCATTACATAAAAGTTTTATTAAAAATGCATGCCATTCCATGAATAACTTGCATGCATTATGTAAAGTATTTATTAAAGACAAATACCATTCCATGAATAGCTTTCATGCTGCTTACTTTGAGTAACAACGATGGGTTCATATTGTAAATTAAGTTCTGTCTTCTGCCCAATGAAATTACTTTTATAACTCTATCAGCCTTTTCATAAGTTTATAAACACATTTTATAGAACTTATACTTTAAAATACAGCTTTCATAAGAACACATATAAAACAGACTGAATGCAGCTCATTAGTAGCTCTTGACAGAGGCTCAACAGGAAGGAAAGCAAATAGAAACAACAGAGAATAAAATGTCTGTGATGAAGAACCTCTAAACTTGGCCTTGGGCTGGGAGACAGCCACATAGGAACATGTAAGTCATGTGAGCTCAGGTCTGTCTCACTGAATTAAACCACTTCCCACATTGCTCCTTGCATGATCCTGTGCTGATTGAATAAGGAAGAACCAAGAAAAGCAGGAAGACAAAGAAAGCAATGCCAAACTCTTGAGACCTTTGGAGAGGCAGGAGCAATGGCACAGCACACCTACGTCCTTATTCAAAGTACAGCAGCTGCACATGCTGCCCTGGTGCAGAAAGGGTCAACAGGGAAAATTTAGACAACTGAAAAAAGTTATCCTCAACTGTTTCACACAGGTATCTTTACTTTAGGGGACCATCCCTAAAGCTAGGAGCCATCTTCAAGTGTTTCTTGGCTATACTGAAGGGTTAGAGATACAACTTTAAAAAGCTGAATCACTGGATGTAAGAAAAAAAAATTTTATTCCACCACTTCCCATACACAGCCCCTTTTCTGTCAAGCTCCTCTGCACATAGATTTGGAGTCTACAACAGTACACACACACACATCTAAAATCTATACCTGTATATCCTTATGTCATATAATATCCAATATAACAGTAGAGACTGGATACTGTCTCCAATAAATTAAGCTGCTTTTCTTTTTTTGATACACACTTAGTAAAACTACAGCTATGCATACACGAATTCCCTTTCCCTCTAACTGAACAAACAAGCTTTTTACAGAAACCACATAATCTGTGTTTCCTGACTGTGTTGTTTCAAATTCTGACATGCTCACCTTTTTCCCCTCTGGGCTTCTGTCTTCTTTGGTCTTGCTGCTTCATCTTTTCTATTCCACAAGTCCCTTCCAGAAGACAACTGCAAAATCACAGGAGTGAAACTGCTGATTTTTTGAAACCACAGCTCTCAGAGAAAGATGTATTATTGGCACATGCTCAGCTTGAGTGAAGATTAACTCTGTATTAAAAATGAAAACAAGTTTCAAATATTATAGGTAATAACAAACTGAGAACAAGTCATTGAGCAAAATAAGAAAAGCCCCTTATTCAAGTGCTCAAGAAGCATTTCTAGGGCATGATTCACCTACTCCTAAGGCAGATGTCTAAAATAGGTCGGATGAATCATCGCATAACTGTCCATTTCAACCCAGAAGTTTCAAAATCAGAACAAAGTTCAGAAGCTCTACTTGATTTCATAAAAATACATATTTCCAGATTTGGGGATTAATTTCATGGTATACTTTTAAAAGACTCTTGGAGTTTTTCCTCTAGTTTCTTGAGAAAATAAGGCTTTTTTTTCACATTGTCAAAGCCTCCATTAGTCACTTAGGAATCAACTGGCTCATTTCAACCAAGCACATAGGGAAGTTAGAGATGAACATGCTCTACAGCCAGGGATCAGTGGCCAAGTACAGCAGAGAGCTCTTACTGGCACCCCCCATGGGAGGCTCAGCAGGGAGAAACTGTTCCCATCCTTGTTGTTTGGCAGTTTATGTAACATCTTGTCCAGACAGCAGGTCAAAATCTTTGGTTTAGGGTCACTGAATGGAAAGGGGTGCTGGGAAGAGGGAGCACTAGAAAGCTTCTTTTCTTCAGGGTAAAATAAACAGCAGAAGAATATGCCATTTTTATAATAAAGTATTAATTGGAATGCTGGCAATAATGAGCTTTTTATGTGTTATTTGTGGTCATTAGACTGTTAAGGATTTGGTTCTGTAACACTGCACATGACTGGCACTTCCACTGCTGTCCACTAAAGCAGCTGATACAAGGACTGTCAAGAACTAAGTGTGGGGCTACTTAACTCCACCTGACCCTGGAAGCTGGTGCTCCTAAAATGATGGAGAGGACTTACACCTGTTTTTTGATAGCACTTCCTCTCTAGGAGTTCTTGAAATGATCACATCCCTTAGAAAACAGGGACCTCTGCCTCCTAAAAGAATCTCCAAAGCAGATTACCAGAAATTAATTGGAAGTAAATTAACTTCTCCTATGAGGAAAGTCTGAAAGAGTTGGTGTTGTTCAGTCTGGAGAAGAGAAGGCTCCATGAAGACTTTATATGGCCTTTCAGTATGTAGAGGGGTCTTATAAGAAGGATGGAGACTATTTACAGGTGCCTAGAGTGGCAGGACAAGGGGCAATGGCTTCAAACTGACAGAGAGTAGGTTTGGATTAGATATTAGGAAGCAATTCTTCCCTGTGAGGGTGGTGAGACACTGGCACAGGCTGCCCAGAAAAGTTGTGGCTGCTCCATCCCTGGAAGTGTTCAAGGCCAGGTTGGATGGAGCTCTGAGCAACCTGTTCTAGTGGAAGGTGTCCCTGCCCATGGCAGTAACTTGGAACTGGATGATCTTTAAGGTCTCTTCCAACCCAAACCATTCAGTGATTCTATGATCTGAGAGCATCTGAGGAGAGAGCTTGTGTCTTTCTTAAACCTGGGAATTCAGGACAAATCCCAGAAGGCAAAGACACTAGTTTCCTGGCAGGGCTGGGAGGTAAAAGGTGTGAACTGCACATGCTGGTTCCTGTGCTTGGCAGCGCCTGGGGGCCTGGCACCCGTGCTCCCAGCACCTGGCCCAGCAGAGCCCCCTGCACCCACGCAGCTCCCTCGCTCAGCCCCGGCAGCATCCAGCCAACCCCACCATGGGCAAGCCACCAGCACTGGGAAAGGGGGTGCTGGGGCTGGGGGGCAGAGAAGCAAGAAACTACCACTGAAACTAGGCAGGGAAGAGCAAACAGGCTGGCTGGTCCAGGCAGAGAGCATGAGTGCAGGAGCACATCTGCAGAGATAAGAGGTTTGGAAAACAATCTCTGGGAAGAAGCAGGGGAACTGGGTTTGTTGAGTCTAGAGGAGAAGGCTGGAAGTAGGGCAGGACATGACAGTGCAGTTGGAGTACATGAGTGGTTGTTACTAAGAGAGGAAGCGATTACATTGCTGGAAGGACAAAGGTAAGATCTAATCAACTTAATTTCCAGTAAAGAAGACAGAAGAAAAGAAAAAGGTTAGATGTTGCAAAAACTTTCTCTGAGTAACCCAGTGCTGGACCAGATTACCTGAGAGGTTGTGAAAGCCCTGCACCAGAAGTTGTGAGAAGTTAACTGGACATCACCATGCTCTCTCAGTAGAGGATGGACTGACATACTGTTCCTTAGCCTTTGGAAATCAAAAGTCCATCTATCCTTTTCAAAAATAAAGGGGAAAAAATAAATAAAATCCATGCATATCACATGGATCATTAAATGTATGGCTGATAATTTGGATAACAAAACTACTAGAGCTTTACAAATCCTAATTTACTGCTACAAATGCAAACATTTAAATTCAAAATATCATTTGGATAGAAAACTTTGATCTTTCCTCTCAAAGAAATGGCCTTGCAGTTGTTGAGCAGGTAAATGCTGGCAAGACCTTTTAGTACTATGTCTGCCATACAAGTTACCTCATCACACCTCCTTCCTACTACCAACCTTTCTCCTCTGTTATCTCCTGCTCCCATGTAGTGACCTGCAGAGAAGTGCTGGCCACGTGTGTTCTTTGGAGCACTTTTATTGCTGTTGAAATGCTTGTGGGCTGTGCCAGTCTCACAGCAAGATTATACATCATCTCTTCACCATCTGAGGTTATGGGGCCATAAATTACCTCAGGCACTGGGAAAAAACCAGATTATATGGTTCTTTTGGGATCCACTGCAGAGAATACTCCCAAGATACAGAATATACTGAGGCATTCAAACCTTCCCAGTCCATCAGGAGTAATTAAGCTATCTTAAGGTAATGACATACCTAATGGACACTGGGTTAGAAAGGGCTTTTTTGAGATGTTGCATGGGTGTCTGATGTTAATCATCTGATCAGATGCTGAGTTCAATCTAGCCTTTCCCCACCAAATGCTCCCACTACAAATAGCTCCAATAAGCTTGTCCAGCCAACCAGCTAATGCCTATCACACAACTGACTAGGGCTATGTGGTGACTGGGTAGCTTGCTACAAGTCCCTGCACAATACTTAGAGGTGTTCTTCAGTCCATCCTACACTCAGGAATGTAAATTATCCTGACACTGCCTGCCTTTGCTGGGAAATATGCTGCAGTGACACTGGAATGACTAAATGGGCTTGGTAGAGGTTAGTGAGTGCCTTACAGTGATTTGGTGAGACACTTGGCTTATGCTTCCGAGCTCAGGCACAGTGTTACTTAAAAACACATGTAGCCCACATCTGTTGGGCACACAGGGTAAAAGGTCCTCTGGGAAATGGAAATTTTGGAGAGTGTGGTGCAGATTGTACTGCAAGGCTTCACACTCAGGGCCAGCACAGGCTCAGTGACAATGCTGAACCACAGCTCATAAGCCTTGCAGGGTCTGATCTGACTCTGTGGGGAGCCACTCAGGTGCCTCTGCAGTTATTCCCCGAAAGCTGTGGCTCCATCAGGGCACATTAGCTTAGGCTCTTCACCGTGTGCTTCCAGACCCAAGCTGAAACAATATAGGCATATGGCCACTCATGAACTCTCTGAGGATAAGATGGGCCTTCCGAGAGTCAGCTCTGGTATCTCTGAACTCCAGGGACAGCATATCCACAGACTGGATAAACTGCCTAGACACAATAAAGGTAGCTAATTTCATGCTCTGAAAGAGAATGTTCAAAGTCACGTACAGGTATTATCTACCGAGGACATCACACCTTTGCATAATAGCCTGGGGAGTAAGATTTGTCATTGTTACATGATGAGCAGACCTGCTTAGAAAGAGGCAACCATCCTGGTCAAAGATTCTGGAACTGGTGACAGATGGACAATGAGAACCCACGAATTTCAGACTGCAAGCTCTTGACCCAAGAACTCTTAATTTGAAAAATCAGTTTATGGCTTTCACTTTCATAAATGCTGTTCATGTGGTGTTTGGAAGAATAAGCATACCTGATGAGGTTTTTTCCTCCCTCTATTCCAGCTGATTATGACATTGCCCCAGCTGAAAATAAGGACACCCATCATCTAAAAAATCCTATGAAAAAGAACACACTTTGACCTTTATATTAACCAACAGAGCCAAGATGGGAGAGAAACCCCTTAAGTGCTGTGACTGTGGAAAGGGTTTTGATGGGAACTCTGACCTGACTCAGCCTCAGCTGGGTCACACCAAAGAAAAGCCTGATCTCTGTGCCCCTTGTAAGAAAAGCTGGAGCCAGGATTCATCCCTTACTCAGCATCAATGACACCACCTCAGCAAGAAATCAACCCCTGAAAGGAGTGGAGTCACTGTGAGTCCTGCAAGGCATTCCCTTCTGCAGCAGAGATGGCATAAAGGTGAACACATCCAAGCCACTTGCAGGAAATACAAGGCACAACCCCAAAGACTACAGAGAACAGTCTGACAGTGCTCCAGGGCACAGGGGGAACAGGGGTGGGATGTGAATACCCTGCTAAGATGATGAGCCTTGGGAAGTCATCTTGATTTTTTGAGAATCACTAACAAGGGAGGAGGAGGTGCAGGGAATGGAAATGGTAAGAGATGAATAGAAGAGGTAAAAAAAGGAGTAGGGTCAGTGGAATCAGCAGGACAGCAAACAGCATCTTTGGGGTGGTAAGAATGCTATCTGGGTGTTGGGTTGGTAGTTAATGTGGGCATCTGGAGCACCTGCCCCAACCAGAAACAAGGTAACTATTCTTGTTCTTTTCTGAGAAAGCATACTACAATGCATTCTGGAGTTACTGTAAACCATTACTTTCATTTCATTAGGAACTGTTAGCTGTAGTCTGTAAGCATTTCACATCCTAGACTATGCAAGACCATACAGGCATTTTTTCCCTCACCTTGTGATCTTGACAGGAATCAAACATCTAGATCTCATATCCACTGACATACAGTTGTAACAAGGTAACCTTTAAACAACTTTTTGGTCTTTATGTCTTTATTCTCTCAGATTCTTCAGGGTCTGCAACTCCCCTGTCCCAGGAGGTATGAAAATTTCAGAAGAGAAGGAAGAGTCTCTGTGATAAATGCACATTGAGCACAGGACAAAAATGTGGTCCCTACCTTAGCTGGTTTACAATCTGAGCCTCCAATTTAATGTAGCAAGTTTTTTTTCTAGAGGTAAAAAACCCACTCTCTTTATAGGGTCATTCTGCTTTTATGTTTTATTTGCAGTATTATTCTTGTGCCATTCTTTACTAAACGCAAAGAAAACCAAAAATATCACACAGCATCAATCACAAAAAAGGCCCTTTTTCTGTGTTAAGGACAAAAGCTTATTTCATGAAAAATGTGCCTCTGCTCATACAAAACAATCCTGCTTCAGTCTGCCCTTCCAACAATAGCATCAGAGCTCCAAATAAACAATACTTCTCCACCCTATGTGCATGGCTGTATTTCTCTGCAAGCTCTCATCCATCTTTGCAATCCATCACATGGGAAAGGTTTTTTATTCCATAGCTGAGGCAGATGAGGGGCATGGGAAATCCTCTCGTGGTGTAAAACTGGCCAACATTGTGGAGGTGATTTCAGGAAGATGTGCTCAATGTTCTGTTATTAAATTTGTGGGCTATTACAGGATTCAGGTTAAGTTCAGGGTCTCCAGGAAAGCCACCATAGGTGGCCTAGCTGGGTTTGGGTCTTGTGTCACTATGGTCCAGAAGAGAACAGGCATTTTCAAGGCCTACCAAGGGATCAGAAACTAAGTGAGAGTTGGGTTACAATAAGGGCTTGGTCCCACAGAAGATGCCTGTGACCATGGCTGTGCTCTCCAGATAGACCCTGCTGAGTTATACTATCCTGGAGTGCCACCATGCAGGTGTTTTGGAAAACCATAGCATTAACCTCATGGCAGGTTTTGGAGCAGGGTGAGGGTTCAGTGGTGTATGGTTAGGACAGGATGTTGAGGATGTCAGGATGGGGTATGAGACTAAGGGCCACCAACCTTCTGCAGGGTAGGGGATGAAGAGGGATCAAGCAAAGCCTAGAGGAGAGGAGTTTCTCCTGTTGCTATCAGGAATAGGACAAAAAAACTATTTCACTACAGAGGAGGGTAACCCAGGCAGTAGGATTTGCTTCCTGTGCCAGACAACTCCCTTCTGTCTGGGAAAAGACCAGGGACTGTTTCTTTGGGCTAAACCTGATCTCTACAATGCACAGACACAGTGAGCAGCATCTGCAGCCTCACACACCTCCCTGCTGATGTGAGCCAGCTTGACTCGTGTGCCTCGAGCTGGACAAGGGGCTCCTGTTTCCTTCTGTGGCTAAAATCACAGAGATTTTATTTTCAAACAAGCTGAAACTATAATAAAATGATACATCCTTCTTGAACACTCTCACAGAGAAAGCCTTAACAGTAATCCAGAGCAACTACTTTCCTGTCTGAGAGAGGAAAAGGGAAGTTCATCTTTAAACCTGCTGGTGTGATGCTGTACAGGCTTCACCAAAGTATGAGAGCATGTATAACACTCTGGTGTTCCTGTTCATGTTCTCTCACCTGGATGCAGCCAGGAAACAGTGTCAGGAACAGCTTCCCATGAGGGGGCACTACACTATTACACATCTAGGCTTGGAGATCACCTCAAGGACTGCTGCAAAGACGTTGAACGTGGAGGAAGGCACATTTCAGCTTTGCTTATCCTCTTCGCAAAAACTAAGCTGATGAAAAATTACTGTTTCTCTCATTAAAAATTACACTACTATGTTTAATTTTATCCACCAAAAGCACATTTCTAAGTGCTTGATTTCTCAGCCCTTCAAGAGGATCTTATTACAAACCAGGGACTTGTGTGTGCAGCTTTTTAATTAACAGGGAATCCTCTTTACTGGTGAATGGGACAGAATAATTTGTTTGTGGACTGGATTTTGTGTCTAGCCAACAAGAGGAAGGAAAGTGAAGGGCTGGTCTGAGTCATTACTACTGACCTACACCACGGGCAACAGCACTTAGGATCTCAGGTAGGAAGAAGCAGCTTCTTAGTACAGTGGTTTCCAAGTGTGCAGGGATGGGCAGGATGGGGCTGGGGCAGAAGCAGTGCTGCTGTTTTGGGCACAGGGGAAAGCTGCTGAGTGTCATCCTCCCACCTGTGCTGCACATACTAAGGTGCTGCAGCTGCCTGCATGGGTGAAAACCTGCACACGTGCATGTGCAGTGCTTTCTGCATCAGCTCTACACTGACAGATCCTCCCTTTCAGGTCAAACCAGGTCCTTACTATTTGAGCAGCTCTGGACTAGAACAAGGTTGCCTGAAGTGGTGTGACTTTGTCTGTATTCCACCTTTTCCTTACAGTAATTTATTTCTAGGGTTCAGAGGTGAGGAGAAAGCCTGAAGAAATGACCACAGGATAACTGGCCTGCCTGATTCTGAAGAGAACAGAAGGGCAGAATGAAGTGTCCTAGTTGTTCTGGTAGTGAATTGATTTGTTTGTTGTTAGCATCCTTTCTACAGAGGGCTGAGTGTCATACACACCCCCTAACTCAAGTTATTTCTGTGAACACCCATATATATTTGAAAGTACAGAGGAAGACTCTACTGAAGTTCTTGCCTTAGCAAATGGAGTAGAAGCATTTTAAGAATCCCAGTGGCCTTCTCTTGGACTTTTCAGAGGGGCAATGGAGAAAATAGTCATTATCATGGATCCTCTCTATTTAGGCCTTTTCTCACTCCTACAGAAGGAGGGGAAATGTCAGTGTGTGAGGTGCAGTTGAAGGGCAAGGCTGTTAGAGACTCTAATCCAGCAATCACCTGCATGTGTATGTGAAAGAGTGAGATGTGTGTAGGGAGTGGGCTGGGAAACAATTTACTGCACCAAGACACAGCATTAGGGCTCTGATGCAGGTTTGCACAAGGATTTAGCTGCATCTTATTCAAGCAGTTATCTTCTGAGCAGCTGCCCTCCCTGCCCCTCTGCAGTCACTGTGCAGGAAGTACAGCTGGACACGACACTGGCAAATTCCTGTTTACTTGTTTGCTGATCTCCACTGACTTCCTCCATCCCAAGAGGCCAAGTTCACAGGCCATCCACCCTGCTAGTCTGCAGGGAGAATCTGGTTTTTAAATGTCTGCAGGATCAAGAATGCTGCAGGAGTAAAGAGAGGAAACAATTACTTTAAAGAAAGAAAGCTTTAAAGCTGTAATTACAGTCACATAGCCTGAGCTCTGGATGGAGCCCCAGAAGAGAAAGAGCACAGAAGAGCAAAGCTGTTAGCAAATTAGTCTCCTATTCAGGGGAGGCAATATTCAAGACAGGGATCTGTCCCGGTCAGACAGCTGCAGAGACACCATAGCAGCCTCACTGCCTGGACCAGACTTTGCAATATCCTCAGGAAGCTGCTGCTTCCAAGTGCTGCAGCCCACAATGCTCTCAGCTGTTCTTGCAGATCTTTGAAGGCCACGTGTATCTGAGATCACCAAAGGATTTGGGGAAAAAATAGCCTTTTGCATTCCTCTTGCAGCGTTGAGAATCACAAAACACAGAAATTTAGAGTGCCACAGGAAACCAGGAGCTGCCTCCTAAAGCCTCCCTGGGAGCTGCAACAGAGGATTTCAGACTTAGAGGCACCTGCCAGGAACAAGCAACAGGGGTATCCTTTGCATGTAGCATCTCAGTGGGGAAAAAGGATAAGCCCAAAGATTTCCTTAACATTGTAACTGAACTTGGAGTTGCCTGCGTCAATTGCTGTAAGGGAACAGCTGTTTGGAAATGTTTGTATAACCAGTTTTCATCATGATTTTTCAAAATTTGTTTGTGGTATTTCTGGATAGTAAGACCAATGTTGTGTATTCTGGATTACCAAGAATTAAAACTTTTGACAATGGAGTAGAGGCAAAACCCACTTAAAGCTTTCCTATTTTTTCCTTGTCTGACTGCTCATTCCCTCAGTACAAATGTTTTTTTTCTCCATAGTGTCTTCTTGTCCTTTTTGAGACATATTAATAGTATGAAGCACTGGGGTTTTAATCTGTTTTTATGTTTTGGATCTTTGTTTACAGACACTGCCTTGTATTTCCTCGGTATCTTTTGTGGATCCTCCTCAGGTAACCCATGGACCTCCTGATGTGTATTGACAACAGGGCAGAAATTACTGCAACAGTTTTACTCAGTAAAAAGACATTTGTACTGAAGTTCAGTACCAAAGAATGCCCTCATTAACATTCTGGGTCATAAACCACCTTTTCCCTGCACTAGTTAAAGCTTTATATTTTGGGGGGAAAAAAACACACTTATATCTCAAGCTCATGTTATTTACCTGCAGGGACACTTCCATATAGATCTCCATATATTAATCAGGTGGGAATAGGGCTTGAAAAGCCATATATTCAACAGGAAGGAGTGTGATGTTAGACTGCATTAGGTATATCAAATGTAATTTTTGGAGTTTTGGCTGAGGTAAATCTTCCTAAAAATATAAAATCTTACTGCTATTTCACTGAGAAATCAGTTGCTGAGTTGCCAAATAGTATTGGTGAGCAGGAAACAGTTCACTTTGACCACAGTGTGTATCATAAAGGTTTTGTAACTGCTTCAGAGACTATACCTCATTTAGTTATAGCTGGATTTTTTCTCCAGTATTGATTCAAAGGAGCTTCTTGCTTGTGCAAGAAGTCCATATTTTATTAATTTTGAGTAAAAGGACATTTAATTTAATTGGACTAATCTGGTAAGCTATTTCTTTCTGTCTTTCAGAAACCAGTATAGAAGGAAATTGATGTGAAGTTTTGAGTCCTGATTTGCTGCAGTTAATCACATGAAACCCTGAGCAGGAGGTACACTGTGGGTATTTTTTTCCCTTCTTTCTTTGGTTTGCACATAACGCTATGAGCCATTTGCAGTAGTTTTTCTTGCCTTCTGCTGACAATATTTATACTCTTAGCAAAAACCCCATAACACCTGAAGCTATTCTGCCTGCTTTTTCTCTTTGAGATTGGCCATTCCTAGTTCCAAATCAAAATCAGGAAAGGTCAATGAAAAAACAGCACTTGCATGTGTGAATCCCACACCTTTCTGAAGCCCTGGCACTAGCAGTCATTTTCCTTGACACCAGCCCAGATTGAAGCAAAGAGCTGCAGCTGTAAACAGAACCTGGAAGGCCCATTGGCCTCCCCCAGGCCCATGTCCATGAGGTAAGAGCCACCTCTTGCCTTTTAGAATAGGCAGGAGCTTATGATCAAGCAAATTGCTGGGCAGTGTCAGGCTAAAAGGATGTATGCAAATAAAAATATGCTTTTACCACCTTACATGGCTGACAGGCAGGGACTCTCCAGACAAGCCCTTACCCTCATGCCTCTAACAACAGCCTTTGTCTATGACTGTCAGTCTGGAGCCTTGTCCATTTGTTTACATTTTCCTGGCAGACCCTGTAAGAAAGAGGAATTTAGCAAGCAACCCATTTAGGAAAATGGCCTAACTTGCCCTTCGGGCAAGACCTCTGCGATTGCTTTGCAATAAATTTGTACAACACACTAAAAGGGTCATTCACTCTTAATCCATCCAACGTAGACCTCAAAGTAACTGGTACATAGTTCATCATGACATAAACTACCACTCCATGGCTCATATGCAGGTATCTATTTATATAAAGAGTTCTTACTGCTTTTTATATGAAAAAATGGATGAGGTTGAATAGGGATTATAAAGATATATACTTTAAGTGGATTATTTTGCTGCTGGTTTTACTCTGTAAGAGCAAACACAGTGTTGTATCTAGATCACTTGTTGGTTTCAGACTAGTTGGGATTCCCAGGACAGAAGGCACTTGAGAATAAAACAGGGGAAGCCCATTTCAGTCTGTGCCTGTTTCTCTTGGGATATACATGCTCTTTGACAATATGGGGTTTGTCTCAGAGCTACTGTTATTAACTCAGGTTATGTCAGCAATATGGGTTCATAATTAGTTTCACATAGGAAAGCATCTCTAGCCCTATCACCATAAGGACTTTCCCAGTTCTGCATTTTCCTAAGCCTTTCTGTCATGGACACCTATTCCTGGACATATCCTTGAACAAATTTCAGGAAAGATTCCAGAAATCAGTACTTGTCCATAGTTTCTTGAACACCTGGGATAAGTGATGATTCTGCCAGACAACAGTGGGAGTTCACCCTTATCACTGCATCCACAACTGGCCCGGAAGCAGTTTCTCCCACTAAGACAGGCCAGAGCTCACTTCCACAAATGTAGAACTTCCTGTAAGTAAACCAAGAAACAGAAGCTAAAAATACTGCTCCTCCCTAGCTGCTGTCATGTGGGGAAATCAAAGCATGAGGTACACCTTAACCTGAATGAAACCAGTATCTTTGAGACATGGTTTGCACACTCAGAACAGTGTAATATTCCACTTCCTTTCTGCCCTATCAGACTGAATCCAAAGTGATGGCTGTAAGAAAATAGAACCCCTGTCAATCATAAGGCTATATTCAAAATAAAATGAGCAAACCATGCAAGTCTGACTTTTTTTCCTCTTTTACTCCACCATCTGCTGCAGGACAAGAAGGTGCTAGCGCCTACAAATGCAACAAGAACACGGTGGTACCAAAAGCCTGAGGGAATCTGCACTTCTCTCAGTCTGCTGCCTTGCAAATGCAGTGCTGGATGCTGGGACTCTGCTGACTGCTGAGAGAAGGCTGTAAACAAGGGGCAGGAAAGGAGACGACTGAATTTCAGAAGGGCTGTTACCGCTGGATGTTCCCAGCAAGCCTTGGAGGAAATGAAGGAAACGGCCAGGACCTGACTCACCGGGGATGGGTGTTTTACTTGCTGCTTGTGTAAACTTACTTTGGTTCAGTTTCCAAGCTCACTGTTCAGTTACTTTCCATTATTATGAAGGTTTTTTCTGCCCTGTACACAGGTTTGCATCTGCTTGGGGTAAGGTATAGTTGCTAAAGACACCTAGGGAAGTGAATTGGTTTTCCAGGGAAGGTTCAAGCAGTTGATTTTAGTTAATTTTAAAAAGACCCTTAGATGACTCCCCTCCCCTGCAGTACTTCTGACATGTCAGCAGCTTAACTAAGAGCTACTGCCAGGTTCTGTCCTGCTGTCAGCCTGGCTTTTTCACACTCACAACTGTGTGCTTTGCATATAGCAGCAGTTAAGCCCAGGACAAGCTCTGCTGTAGAGCAGTGAGGACGTGACAGCACAGGACTTGAGCGGGACGGGATGTTTACGAGGAGGATGTCTGAGTGGGAGGTTAGTGTCCGAACTGCCTCACAGCCTGCCAAGGCCGTGGGGTGCTCAGATAGTACAAGACACTGCAGGAAGCAGGAGCATACCAAGGTGCAGGGCCCTGCTCTTGATCCTGCTGGGCCTCTTTGCAGTAGGAGTGTTTCCCTGGAGGGAAAGGATGTACCAGGTACTCTGTTAGCGCAGCCCAAAGTTTGGTGGGCTGACACTGGAGACAATGCAGCCCAATCCACCAGGAGGGACACCTCTGTGCTGCTCTCTGTCCTGATTCCCACTAATGCTTGCTCTCGACTTTCTAGGAGAGGACTCCTGCCCTGTGGGATCTACTGGCCAAAACCCACCAACTCACTGTAGCTCACTTTCCTAAAGGAGAAGGAATATTCCCAGCATGGGACAGGACATCTTTTGCTCACACTGTGCAGGATTCCAGATGTGCAGATGTTCTAAAGAGAAAAAAAAACTTTTTTTTTTTTCACCATGAGGGTCGTTCAACTGGCCCAGGTTGCCCAGAGAGATTGTAGAGTCTTGAAATTAAAATCCCAACTGGACACGGCGCTGATCAGCTCCAGCTGATTCTGCTCTGAGCCAGGGGATGGGCTGGATGGTCTACACAAGTGCAGGTCAGCCTCAGGGATTCTGGAGCCCACCTATTCTTCACTGAGCTCCCTCCCATGCCACTGGCAGTGCACCAGTGTGCCACCTTAGTGGCACTGCAGTAATTTTGCATAGGCCCACACAGAAGTTAGGAGTCCAGTTCTCACCCGGTTAGGGAAGGACAGCTTGGCCCACAGAGGGTAGCAATACTGGGAGCTGCACATCGTAACTTCAGGCACTACTTCACCCTAGGTAAGGCATGAAGAAAAGTCAGGAATCCAAACTCTGTGCAATGGGCAGAGAAAGCAAAGTATCTCAGAATATGATTCACAAAAACAAAACTTCCTCTGCAGCTGCTGAAGGTGCCAAGGACAGGGGTAAAGGTTAAACCCTTCTTAGACAATGAGCTGCCCTTTTCTGGATGGCAGAGGTGCCATTTTCCACGCAGGATGATCAGCTCCAGCCCACTGCCAGCCGCTAGGAACTTAGAAAACACAGTAGGAAGAAGCATCAGCTATTTACATAATGTACCAGAGGTCTGAGCACCAGCCTAAGAGAGACATGATCCACAGCTGATTTCCCAGTCTCTTGGCTTGTGGGAATTTGAAGCATCCATTTCCTCACTGTTGACTGTAAACGCAGTGATGTGGAATAGGAATCTCAACTGCAGAAGTTGATCCACTCTGCTGAAGTAAGTCATCCACACAAATGAATGAAAGGAGTAATTGAATCAGAAGGCAGCAGTAAGTATGAGTCTGTCACTGGCTGGGCAAAAAGCTTTCAGTGTGCTGCTTCTGGGAGGAGTTTTCCTGCCTGGGAGACCCCACACAGGTCACACAGGGAAGGGAGGGCTCAGGACTGCCTGGGCATGGGCTTCAGGATTTCTCTGGTGGTTGAGTCAAGCTCCCTCTTTTATTTTGCTGAAGTCTTCAGAGCACATCCTGGAGGATACACACCTGCAAACCCCAGGAAGTGATTAGGAAAAAAACAGCAGAGAGATATCAATTTGAGGAGACAGAAGATATAGCATAGGTAATGCCTTCCTTGGTCATCTGTTGGAACATAATTCCTTGCACACCTTGCATGCTTGGAGAGCAAGCATCTATACTGTGGTAAAGTGCATCCTCACATAAATCCTGTACCCATTTAAGCAAATCCAGGCATCTATGCTTCAATTAATAAAACTGGAGCAATGGAGAATGAAGCAACCACTCCCTTTATTTTGCCATGGAATGAAATCCCCAATGAATGAACCCTCTTCTGAATGTGCCCCCTTTTTTTCTATGATCACAATACTCAGCTGGGTAATGGTTTTCTATTTTTCCTGCTACTCCCAAACACATACTGTCTTGCATCTAGTTGTCCCCCCCTTTTCTTTCTGTTTATTTATGCCTTTTTTTCTGCTAGGCTCTGTTCCACTCTCCCACATGGGGGAAACCTCCTTACAAGACTGTGTGCCCCTGGCACTACAATCAAACCGGCAGAGAGGGACAGAATTTCCTTTACTGGGATTGATGTGATGTTCCCTTTCAGCCCCCAGCTGAGCACAGCAGCCAGACAAAGCTTTGATCCCGATATTTACCTGTGTACCTAGTGAGAACGGTAGCCGTGGATTCAGCTTTTTAATGCAGCCTATAGAGGTTTTCCACCTGCATCCTGCTCAATTTCTTCTGAATCCAGGTGTTTCATTCATTTCCATTTAAGTGACGATCTCGGGTGTAATCCTGGGGTCTCTCAGATCTGCTGCCACGTGTAGTGAGGACGACTGTCCCGACACCCGGCGCTTTTCCTTCAAGCTGCCTGCTGGGAGGAAATACAAAGCGTTCATGCGTGCAAAGTTAAGGAATGGGAAAACAAGCGGCTCGGGTAACGAAGGAAACTTTAAACAAAAAAAAATTAAAACCCTCTGTGCTCCTTGAGCCGGTCCGGACACCTGGGATCGGTGGGTCAGGTGTACCCTGGAGGCAAAGCAACCATGCGCTAAGCGCTTTCTGCCGGGACACACACACACACACACACAGAGTTATTGAATTAAAAGAAAGGAAAGGAAAATACCTTACGCTCGGGCGGGTCGGGGGGCTGTGTCCCGCCGGGGACAGGAGCGGGGACAGAGCCGCC
>NW_008676827.1:0-4638 GCF_000695815.1 Acanthisitta chloris | reverse complement strand
CGCGCGGTGGGCTCTGTGTCTCCGCCAGCCCCCGAGCGCCGGGCGGGGCTGAGCGTCTCCGGGCTGCGTGTTGCGGTGTGCAGTGCGTGTGTCGGCCCTGGGCCTGCTGCTGGTGGTGCTGACATCGCCCGTGTCGCTCATAACGTGACCTGTCACCTGATATTTCACTTGTTCCCAGGGTTTCCCCCTCCTTCCTGGTTTTTCAGCTCCCCACGAGTCTTTGTGTTTGGGTGACACTGTGCTCAGGAAGTTCCAGCTAACTCCAGGCATTGGTGCCTGCAGGGTTGGAGTGTTGCTGCTTGGGGAAGCTGCTGTTGCTGTCTGAGCTTCTCACGGGGGGTGAAGAGCCTTCTCTGCTCTGTGCTCCTGTGCCCCTTGCACCAATCCCCCACCAGCCTCCCAGCGCCTGGTGGGGCTGAGCACTTGCAGGCAGCAGTGGGTCTGGTGGTGATGCTGATATCTCCTGTGTTGCTCATAATGTCACCTGTCACTTGATATTTCAGTTGTTCCCAGGCTTTCCCCCACCCTAGAGTCTGTGTTTTTGTCCTGCTCTGTGTTCAGGAAGTTTCAGCTAACTTGCTGCAGTGCTGCCTGCAGGATCAGGGTGTTGCTGCCCGGGAGCTTCCCACCGGGCGTGAAGAAGCTTCTGTGCTCAGTGGACTTTGTGCTTCTGCCACCAACTCCCCAAACATCTCATGGGGCTGAGGATTTCCAGGCTGCCGTGGGACTAGTGGTGATCCTGGTGTTGTCTGTGTCATTCCTAAACCAGCTTGTCACTTGGTATTTCACTGCTTCCTGGTTTTTCAGCTCCCCACGAGTCTTTGTGTTTGGGTGACACTGTGCTCAGGGCCCGTGTCGCTCATAACGTGACCTGTCACCTGATATTTCACTTGTTCCCAGGGTTTCCCCCTCTCTGCAGTCTGTGTTTTTGTCCTGCTCTGTGTTCAGAAAGTTCCAGCTAACTCCAGGCATTGGTGCCTGCAGGGTTGGAGTGTTGCTGCTTGGGGAAGCTGCTGTTGCTGTCTGAGCTTCTCACCAGGGGTGAAGAACCTTCTCTGCTCTGTGCTCTTGGTGCTCCTTCCACCAATCCCCCACCAACCTCCCAGCGCCTGGTGGGGCTGAGCACTTGCAGGCAGCAGTGGTGGTGATGCTGATATTGTCTGTGTTGCTCCTAAACCAACCTGTCACTCAGTATTTATAGAATCATCATAGAATTTTAGGGGTTGGAATGGACCTCACAGGTCCCCCAGCCCCAAGCCCTGCCCCGGGCAGGGACACCTCCCACCAGAGCAGGTTGCTCAAGGCTCATCCAACCTGGCTGTGAACACTGCCAGGGTTGGGGCAGCCACAGCCTCCCTGGGCACCCTGGCACAGGGGCTCACCACCAGAACAGGGAAAGCTTCTTCCTGATATCTAGGAATTCCAGGATTTCCTGATTTCTAGGAATATCCAGGTATTTCAGTGTTCCCAGTCTTTCCCCCCTCCCACGAGTCTGTGTTTTTGACCTTCTCTGTGTTCAGGAAGCTTCAGCTAATTCAAGGCACTTAGTGCTGTGCTGTTCAGCTAATTACACTGGTGTTGCTAATAGTACATAATAATGCTGATTGTCTGCATTCCATGCCCTTTTTTTCCCCTCCATTTTTGAATGTGTTTTCTGTTGGAAAGTGGCTTGATGCTCAGAGGCTGATTGGGAAGGCTTGTTTTTGAGAGAGGATCATGCCAGCCCATGGAGGTGTGAGTGCTTGCTGGATTCAGCCTCTATAGTTCTATGTCCTGTATTTGAGGCTCTAAAGCTGTGGCAAAGGGTGGGAAATCAGAGAGGGAAAAGCAGTGGGAGAAGGAGTAGGAAGATAACTGCGCAATGCTGTCGAAATAAAAGGTTTCATGAGTAACAAAACAGGATTTTCTTGTATTTTCTCTTCCTCTTTCTCACCTTCCTACTTGGAGCTGTTTAGCTTTTGTTTCAGTGCAGTACTTTGTCCTAGGCATAAATTTTTCAGGCCAGTTCTTCATCTTAAACTTAGTTGCTTAAGTTTTTTTTGTCTCTGCTGGTCTTTGAGTGTGCCTAGTGGCAACAGGGCCAGAGTCACATCTGCAGTGGAAGTGAGCTCTGTGTGGTTTAGGAGCTAACCACGTGTATATGGATGATTCAAACATCAGTTTAATCTTTCTCTCCTTGTTCCAGATGGAAAGGAAGAGCCCATGGTGTTTGCTTTGCATGTCAGCAGAGGCTGAACAGGCATGAAGGAGATCCTGGTGCAGATGGGAAGCACCAGAAGAGAAGAAATGAACCCAACAAATGATGCTCCAATGCTTGGGGCCATTTTTGACTGGGACTATCTCCTCTGGGAAGTTCGTTTGATGTTTATAGCTGCTGGTTTTTTCATCTACTTGGGAGTGTTCCTCCTGTCCCACTGGTTGTCTTCATGGAAAAGTGCCACGTACCGTGCCTTGTCTGCCAAGGAGAAGGTGTTCTGGAACATGGCAGTGACCCGTGGAGTGTTTGGACTCCAGAGCTGTGTGGCTGGGCTGTGGGCTCTGCTCATCGATCCAGTCTTTCAGGCTGACAAAGTGTATTCCCAGCAAAAGTGGAGTTGGTTTAACTGTTTAATAGCTGCTGGATTCTTCCTGCTTGAGAACGTAGCAGTGCACGTGTCCAACGTTGTCTTTAGGACATTTGATGTGTTCTTGGTAGTTCACCATTTGCTTGCATTTGGTGGCTTGGCTGGTCTGGTGGTTAATGTGAGGTCTGGGCATTACCTGCCTCTGATGGGAATGTTGCTGGAGATGAGCACTCCCTCCACCTGCATTTCCTGGATGCTCCTGAAGGTAAGACAAGTTCCAAATGGTGTGTGTAACAGCTTCCATGCAGCTCACTTAGAATCCTAGAACCATCAGGGTTGGAGGAGACCTCTGAGATCACCCAGTCCAACCATTAACCTATCACTGCTGGAACCCCCAAACCCTAACCCAGATCCTCCAGTGCCACATCAGACACCTCTGAAACACCTCCAAGGATGGTGACTGCACCACCTCCCTGGGCAATATCCAGTGCTGAACACCACAACAGGGAAAACATTTCTCCTCACATCTGACTCTGCCCTGGCTCAGCTCAAGGCCCTTTGTGCCCAGCACCTCTGTCCCCACTCCTCCCCAGCCTGGAGCTGCTTGGGCTGTTGTGTGCCAAGGGCAGGAGCAGCACTGAGCCTTGCTGACCCTCCTGCAGTTGTCCTGTCTCAGTGCTGTATGGAAGGAAAAGCCTGAGAGTGTGTGGCTGGGAAACTGGATATTTGCATTAGTTATCCAGGTCCCTCGGTTCCTTATCTGGCAGTGACAACCTCACTCCTGTGTGTTTGTGTTCTTTTCCTAGGCTGGCTGTGCTGACACCTTTTTCTGGAAGGCAAACCAGTGGGTGATGATCCACCTGTTCCACTGCCGCATGATTCTCACTTACCACATGTGGTGGGTGTGCATCTCCAACTGGAATTCTGTGATCGAAAATCTGGGGCTCCTGCACTTCATTGTCCTCTTCTCGGGGTTGTTCGCTGTGACACTAGTTCTTAACCCATACTGGACCTACAAAAAAACTCAGCAGCTCCTCAGCCCAACCGACTGGAACTTCGAGGAGAAAGCGAGGGAAAACGGGCAGTTAAATGGTGAAACACGCGACAAGAAAAGGATGTGAACTGAGGCAGCAGTTCTGAGGGCAACAGGAGGATACAGTGCAAAGTGACTCTTTGCACATGAACTAGGGGCTCAGTGGCAAAGTGATTCCTTTATGTGTGACTCAGAAGGATTGAAAAGCATTACTGGAGTTCCATGTGTGCAGACACATGAGAACTTCAGCCCTTTAGTTACGAATGGCACTAACAATTCTGTCAGGTTGGACAGTGTTTCACAACGTGGTAGTGACCTGCTCCTGTGGCATCCTTTGTCCTAATGCTTCCAACTGGCTTTGCAGCTAACCTGTCTGTTAAGCTCAGCTTGAATCAAGTTTAGCTTGAATCCTGTTTCCCATGTGGAGGAGTTGCTGATGCTGAAAATCATGTTAAATTGTTCATTAAGACCAATTATGACCCGTGTTAGGGATGCATGGGAACCTCATTCCCATGTGCCAGTGAATCATTCCCAGTGGCTGAACTGCAGTCGTGGCTCAGGGTTGGGGTTTGTGCTTGGCTGGGATTTTGCTCTTTAAGTGCACTTGGTGAGGAGGAAGATAATTGTTGGAGGGAGTTGTAGTTTCCATGTTGCCTTCAGGATGGGAGGAGGTCACACCCACCCAAACCAGGTGTGGGAACACACACACACCTGTTACACTGCTGGGTAACCTGAGTGGTCCCTCCTGGACTTGAGGTCAGTGACATACAAGAGGCAACAGGAGAATGTGACTGTTCTGTCCTTACAAAGATTGCTGCTTGATTAGTAAGATCAGTTGGTTTGTAAGTCTCATACAGTCATGCAACTAGTTCCACTAATGCTCCTTTTATGGTTCCTCTTCTGCTTGGAAATGCACTTGGCTTTAGAGGGTTTTGGAGCCTGAGGGGACTCCTGTGTGGAGGAAAGCCTCGATCAGCTCTAGTGGGGGTTGGGACTGAATCGTCTCTTAGGTCTATTCCAGTCCCTAAAATTCTATGATTC
>NW_008676826.1:298-1447 GCF_000695815.1 Acanthisitta chloris | reverse complement strand
CTCTGGGTCCCCTCCTACGGGGCTGGACGGGGCAGTGCCTCCCTGGGCTGTGCCCTCAGCCCCTCGCACCCACCTGTACCCTGGCATCTCTGGCGGGGGCCAGAAGGGGTTAAAGGTGCTGCTGGCCTTGGATTTCCTGGGAGAACAGAGCTGGCCTTGAGCTGAGTCGGGAGGGAAGCAGGGAGTGGCACACCAGGGCCAGGGAGCTCACCGTGTCCCCAGGCTGGAACCCAGCGTGCCCTGGCAGGGATGATGCAGGGAGCATGGGTGACATCCAGCCCTGGGCAGCCCCCAGCCCCATCCTGGAAGCTGAGCAGCTCTCAGCCCCTTGTGGCATAGCTCTTGCCTCCCCTCCTGTCCTGTGGGGGGCACAGAGGGCCCAGGGAACAGAGCCTGTGCAGCTGTGGGTCAAGGGCACAGGTCCCTCCTCCCTGGGCAGCAGAGGGAGGGTCGGGGCCTCGGCCAGGTCTGTGGACATGGGTTGGGAGTGTGACCCTATGGCTGGAAGTGTTGGTGTGACAGAGCCAGAGCCCCCCTGGCACCCATATCCCCCCTGGCACCCAGAGGGGGATTTGGAGCTGGTGCAGGGGCTCTTCCCTGCTCCAAGCCTGGGGTCACACTGGGCTCCCATAGCCCCAGGGGCACTGGGTGATGGAGAAGTGGCCCCTGTCCCTTCCTCCTCCTCCTTCTCTTCCTCCTCCTCTTCCTTCTCTCCCTTTCCCCCAGTGATGCTCTCACCAGCACGAGCATTTCCTCCTGTGCCTCATCCCCTTCCTCAGCCCTGCTGACTCAGCCCAGGCCTTCCCGGGATGGGGCTACTGGAAATCCAGGGTGCCCATGGCCAGTTTGGGGTGCAGGGCTTGGCCTCAGCATGACCAGTATGCGCCACGTGCCACTGTGGGATGGTCACAGGGCCACGGCTGGTGCTCAGGGGCTGCACTGCTCCCCAAGGGATGGGGAGCTGCAGGCAGGGGGGACTGGTTTGTCTCTGTCCCCCAGGAGAGTCACCCCTTGCTCCCCCTTCTGCCCATGGTGGCTTCCCCATGTCCCCTGCAGGGCTGACTCCTGCCCGAGTACCCCCACAACCCCTGCCACGGGGGCTGGGGCTGCTGCAGGACTTCCCTCACTCTCACCTCAGCTGGGACCTGC
>NW_008676826.1:0-251 GCF_000695815.1 Acanthisitta chloris | reverse complement strand
CCTGGGGTAAGTGAGACCCTGCACTGAGCCCCACCGTGTGCTGTGGGACAGCTGTCCAGCAGGCAGGTAGCTACAGGGACCTTGGGGTGCCCGTGGGGACACTGGTGCCCTCGGGGTGCCCATGAGTGCTGGGAACACTGGTGACCTTGACTTGCCTGCAGGCACTGGGCACAGCGGGAGTCTGGGAGTGCTGGGGGCTGCGTGCTATGTGGGGGGCCCCTTTGGGTTCTCCTGCCCCAGGGTGCTGCCTC
>NW_008676825.1:1449-1655 GCF_000695815.1 Acanthisitta chloris | reverse complement strand
TCCTAGGCTCCCTCAGCCTCATGTCCCCCACTTACCCATGAGTATCACCCCTGAGACCCCAACATCCCATGATCCCATCCCCCTCCTGGCCCCAGCACCCATGGGTCCTACCCCTTGGGGACAATGGGCCACCACAGCAGGGCACAGCTGTGGTGAGGACATCTGGGACATTCCTTTGTGATGTGGCACTGGGAGGAGCCCCCAGC
>NW_008676825.1:0-1333 GCF_000695815.1 Acanthisitta chloris | reverse complement strand
CCACAGGCACCAGGCCAGGCTGCCCCCCCAGCCCCAGGCACGTGGACACCTCACTGCCCCTGGAAAAGCAAACGTGAGTCTGGGAGGGTCTATCTCCATGGGGTGGCATCACCATCCTGGTCACAATCGCAGTGTGGAGGAAACCTTCAAGGGCAGAGGGTCCCCAATGGGTGGGTTCCCATGGGGTGGAGGGTCTCCCATGGCATGATTGATCCCTTTGGATGAGGTTGGGTGCTCCTTGGCATGGATGGGTCCCCATGAAGTGAAAGGTGCCCATGGAATAGAGGGTCCTCATGGGGTGGAGAGTGCCCATGGCATGCAAGAGTCCCCATGATGTTGGGTGCTCCATGGTGTGATTGGTTCCTTTGATGAAATTGGGTTCCCCAAGATGTGGATGAGTCTCCATGGAGTGGAGGTTGCCCCATGGCATGTCAGGTCCCCATGGGGTGTAGGGTGCCCAATGTCATGGATGAGTCTCCAGGGTGTTGGGTACCCCATGACAGTGATGGATCCTCATGGTGTTGAGTGCCCCATGACAGGGTTGGGTCCTCATGGCATGGAATGTCCTTTGATGCAGTTGGGTGTCCCATGGTATGGTTGGTCTCCATGATGTGTAAGGTGCCCCATGCCACAGACAGGCCCCTGTGGGATGGATGTGTCCTCCTGCCACAGAGGGTGCCCCTCATTGCTGATGGCATGGAGGATGCCCCATGGTGCCACCCACCCAACACAGGTGGTACCACGGCCCCATCGGGCGCGCGGGCGCCGAGACGCTGCTGGCACTGTGCCGCGAGGGAAGCTTCCTGGTGAGGGACTGTGAGACCAGCCCTGATGACTACTCACTCTCACTCAGGTGAGTGTGGGGCTAGGAGGGCACGGAAACAGCCTGAGGAACAATCCAGGCTTGGGGGGGCATGGGTGGTTCCTGGGCAGAGGGGCTGGGTGGGAGGATGGTGCTTGTGTGATTGTGTGTTCCCCTGCACGTGAGGGTGGAATGTCCTCATGTGTGGGCCAGGCTGGAATTGACCTTGCCTAGGGTGGGGGCTCAAGGAGGTTCCACCCCTGCCCTTGCTCTGGATGGTGTTCCCCATCCCCAACCCAGTCCATCTCCCCATTTTTGTCCATATTCCTGTCCCAGTCCCCGTTCCAGTCCCCATCTCCATCCCTTGCTTCAGAAGATGTTCCCCATCCCTGTTTACATCCCTGTCCCAGCCTTCATCCCTTTCCCCATCCCCATCCCCATCACTCATTCCAGATGGTGTACCCCATTCCTGGCCACATCCCCATCTGTGTCCACATTCCTGTCCGAGTCCCCATCCCCATCCCCATTCCC
>NW_008676824.1:20612-64034 GCF_000695815.1 Acanthisitta chloris | reverse complement strand
CATACCTTTTAAGTGTGCTATACACATATACAGAAATTGTATACAATTATATATATATGACTATAACCTTATTTAGATAATTACGTATATGGAAAAAATCACCTTAATATAGGAATATGCAAAGTATTTTTACAATCAAACATAGTAACTACAAACTAGTCAATAGCTTCAAGATCTCCACCAGATGGTGACCCAAAGCATGTTTTAATGAGACAAAAAAAGAATAAGAACAAACAACTAATCTACATTTTAAAACACTCTCAGGAGACTGCAGTGTAAAATATTAAAAATAGTAAAATCAATTAAATACTAGTATTACTTAAAATTCTGTTCTGCAAACTATCCAAAAATTTCTTTTGAAAAAATATTTATTTTTTTAAAGTGAAATCCTCAAAAATCTATGAATACTTTAAGTGAAAAAAACATTCATACAACCACACACAATAGAATTATATACAATTATATAAAATACCCAATATAATATCCTCACAGTCTCGTGAGAGCTGTCTTAAGAGAAGTACACAAATATTAGAAAGCACACATTAATGACATTTACTGTCACTAAAATGCTACAAATTCTCTTCTACTGTAATTAAACTATTATTCCAAAACACCTACATATCTAAATGGACCTATATCTAAAGGATGAAAGACAACTACTTCTATTTTCAGTCTACAAACTGAGTATCTAATCGACAAGACTATCTGGGTTTTTTCTATATCTAACTTAATGGCTTGACATACTGTGGTTGACCTCAGGTCGACACAAGCAGTCCAGCTCAGTGATGGAGTCACATAAACAAGATAAAAGGACTGCAGCAGAGCTAGTAAGTTGATTCAGTGGCGAGTAAGTGGTGGTATTTTGGCTTGTCCCAGATGGCAAATCGGCCAAGGAATGAACACGTGCTGAAAATGATGACTGATGGTATGTTACAGAAGAAAATGGCGTTTGGGACTGCATGACAGAGTGATAGATGGCTGCTGCAGATGTTGTCAGAGTGTTTGACAAGATGGTGTCTTTGTGTTGAATAACAACTCTGCTATATGAAGATGGCAAAGGTAAGGCATCATTAATTATTGCAGTTTTCGATGACTCCAAAAAAGACGAGAGATTTGCAAAACGTTCATCATAATCAGCATTTACAAAATCCGAGGCATGAGTACTAGCAATATTCAGAGAAGGAATGTCTTCTCTGTGCTTGCTGAAGGACCCATACACTTCCCCTTCTGAATCCCATTCGGAAAGCCTCAATATGGTTGTTGATGTCAGAACAGCAAAATTCCTTACATCTTCATTACTGTCAATGATTTCTTGTTCCACTGCCCATGGAGAGGATCTTAGACTGTCAACTTGATTTTCAATGGAGTTTCGTCCTAAAACAGTTAGATAACTTCTCAATGTTACTGTTGTTGGCAAGCCTAACTCTGCTACATCCCACTGAGGCATCAGGCTTGGAGAAGTTGCATCAAGATGGTTCTGAAAACTTTCTGGGAGTGGAGGTGTGGAATAGCTGTTAGGAGGTACACTAACTCTGAATTTTGAGTCTGAATGAAGAAGGTGCCTTAATTCCAAAGGCAATGTCATTGGAAGGAAGTCAGAACTCACTGAACTGATGCTTTTTACAAAAACGCCTGCATCTATTTGAACTTTACTTCTTGCTTTATAAATGGTATTTGTTACAGCATCATTCTCCAAAAGACTTTGAGACTGTGGTGTTCCATGTGTTCTTGTACTGCTTACCAAACTCTTAACTGGTGTACTGATCAAGAAAGCAGCTTTGCTATTCCTTGAACAAGAAGGCTGAGCTCCTGAATGTGTTGGCAGGGCAGAAACAAGCTGATGATTACTGTTTAGGAAGCTCATGTTGGTTTGGTCACTTACTATGTCAGTTTGAATTTGCATGTGCAAACTATCAAATATTAATTTTTCTGTGGAGTTTTGAAGTACCTGATCAAAAGGACTTACCTGTACCCACACAGAGGATTGACTGAAAGGTGCTTCGAAGGAAGGGAAAGGAAAGTCAAAATAAGGTTCACTGTTTGAAGTCACAGTTAGGTTTGCAAAGTTAATTGTTGACTGCAATTGTGATATTGTCCTGCCATTACTTTCTGAAATTCTCTCTGAAATGTCTGGAATAAATGAACTAAAGATTTGTGTTTTCAAAGCTGATACAGGACTAGATAAATTCATTTCTTCAGCTCTGTGACCTAATAATCTAATGGTAGATGGTTTTTCAGAGATACTGTCAGACTTAGCATATGAACTAACGGACAGCAGTCTGTCTGTTGGGGAAGAAATCAGTTTATTAAATGAGAACCACCAATTTTCTGATGGCTCCCCAGAAAACACTTGAGATGCTTCTTTCAAATGATGCGGAACAGTCCAGAAACTTGCTCTTACAGAGGGGGAGATATCTACATATTTTGTTGGAAAATCCAAGTAACCTGAGTCCCAGGAGTTGCCAATTGTATTCATGTTCTCTGGCTCTAATATGGAAAAGGCTATCTCTTCATTTTCATTAGTATCATGAAATGAATCTAAGTATTTATCCAGTACTCCATTTCTGAGGGTCTCACTTGGCTTTTGAATATAAAACGAATGTTGTAAGTAATGAGACCAGTAATTACTATTAGATATAAACATGCTGTCACTTTTCAAGGGTGTGTCAGTCAATGCTTGTTGATAAATAGATAGGGTTGTTACAATATGCTTAAATGCTGCGCTTGTCCAACCTGGTCTTAGCAGAAATGCTGAAAATGTTAGTAGCTCTCTACTGTGTCCTAGTACTGAATTTGTCAGTTGGATGTCAGACATAAATTTTGTGTAGGGTTTTTTCATGTTTTGAAAAAAACTTGTTGGGTTTGCATATGGAGTCTCCATAGAGGTTAAATTTGTTATGCCTCCTGAGTGATGTTCCTTAATGTGTGTAGATTTTCTAAACTGAAATTCACTGTCTGCTGCTAACATAGAAGAAGTTTGCCTATCAGCATTGCCTTCTACCATTTCCAGGTAAAAATTTTCAGGTGCCAAGTCTAGCAAATCTAGCCTACTTTTTTGTAATGGTGATTTCTCCTCTGTAAATGACATAGATAAAGTAGAAAGAGAATTATGTCTATCTTCTGGAAGGTCAGAGGTAATATGATGATGAAATACAGTCTCATTCCACCAGTTCACGGGCTCCAAGATGTTTGTATGCATGAAATTGGTTGTGTCGCTGTTGGAGGATGAAATCCACACAGTTTCTTTGATGGGTTCGTAAGCAGTGCTGCTGCTGCTAACGGGAGAGTGGCATGCTGGCTCAGAGCCAGAATGACCTAGCCCATTTGCCAAAGTCCATGCAAGATCTGCCTTAGGACTTCTGCTGTGAAGAACAGGAACTGCTGCATTCACAGAAGGCTCTGTAACAGCATCTGCTGCATCAGAAGTGCCATGAAATGAACTTCCAGAATAATTAAAAATATTTTCATTTTGCAGCTGATCCATCATAGTATTATTTAGGTTGATGTTTTCTGTAAAAGCAGCCAAGGTTTCATTGCTGGTGTCCTCAGAAGCAGATGAGGAGGACATGGTTGGAAGCAACAAGCTGTATGTGTTTTTTCTCTCTGGGTTCTCATCTGCTGAGTTTTTACTGAAATGCAGAGGCCTTTGTTTCACTGGCCAAATAATTGGGGTTGAGATAATTCCTATGTTTTTGACCCCTTCTATCTTAGACTCTTGCTGCCACTGTGGTCGTGAATGGGAGGATTCAGGTGAATTTCTCTTCATTCTGAAGATAACCGTAGCAGGAAGTCTGAATTCCTGCAGGTCTGTGTGTAGTAAGCCACATAGTTAATGGATTAAAGAAAATATATGCAACTTAACTGTCTGTTCTTGGCTGTCTGCTCTCAGCTTAAAAGTCGACTTACCAAGAGTGGAAAATGACGCCAGTTAGCTGAATGAAAGTTTAACTTGCTTCTACCGTAAGTGAATTTGGCTTATTTTCTTAGTCTTTCTCCTGTCTCTTGGGAGTTTCAAAGCCAAAGAAAGGACTTAATTGTATAATTTTAATTTGAACTAACAATAATAAGATTCAGTTCCTTCTATCATTAAAAAAAATCAAAGTTAACTGCTCTGATTGGGGGACTAAAAATCAGAGTTAACTGCTCTAGTGGAGGATGGTCTCTTCTGCCATGCCTGCAATGAGAGGAATAGAGGGAACGGCCATAAGCTGAGACAGGGGAGATCCAGATTAGATGTTAGGAAAAATTTGTTCACTGTTAGGGTGGTCAGGCACAGGAACAGATTGCCCAGGAAGATGGTGGAGTTACCATCCCTGGAAGTGTTTAAGAAGTGTCTGGATCTGGCACTGGAGTATATGGTTTAGAGTTTAAGAGTTACATCAGACTGACAGACTAATTGTTGGACTCCATGATCTTACAGATCTCTTCCAAGCTTGATGCTTCTATGCTCATGGTGAATATAGGGTGAGTGGCTCCACAAAAATATTTTCTCCTTACTTCTACATCCTAGTATATCCAAACTGTTTGGATTCAGATAAATTCTTTCACACTGTGTACTGTACTGCCTGATTGCCAATGTACAATAAATCATCTGCCAAGAAAAAAAAATACTTCAAGAGTTTTAAATCCTACAGCTGATGCATTGGGGGAAAAAACCCAAAACATACCACCAAAAAAACATTCACATTCTAATTTATTTCTGTGGACGCACTGAAAAAATAAATCTTTCAAAAAATATAATTTTAAACCTCAGACGAAAATTGCAGAAATCTATCTCTGTGTTGTTAATAATGTTTAATAAACATCTTTAACAAACTAATAAATATTTTAGCAGTGACTCACACAATGATGCTCAGTCTTTAGGAGACAGTGATATCATAGAACTTGAGAAAACCTCAAAAGAAATCCAGGCTTTTTTCCTGTGCTAATAATAGGCTCATTTACTACCTTATTTTTCCCCTTAATCTTGCTAAATGAAAAGTAAACGTTATCTGATACTGTCAACATTTTCCCTAGTAAAGTCTGATCCAGCTCTTCTTGAAGTCAGTGGAAAGATTCCTGTTGACTCAGTGGAAGTGGCTTTGCTCCACAGGAATCGTTCCACTTGGCTCCTGTGTCTGACTAGTAAAGAACAGACAACCCCAGCATACTAGCACCCTGGCTGCACAAGCAGGACCTACACAATACCTCACAATCTGCAGCCTTGAAACATTTCAATAGCATGGTTCTTTTTAAAAATCACTCTCCCTTCCCTTGTTCTTTGCATGGGTAAATACAAGGGGTGGCACAGCGTTAGTCCCTTTCAGACAAGAGCCAGCCAAACATGATACAAGTAACACTGAGTTTGGTTCTGTTCTCATTTGCACCATTCTTACGTGGGTCCAGTGAAGACAGTTCTGATTTATTTCTGTGTAAATGAGATCAGAACTGAGACATGACCCCTGACATTATGATAGCACGAAAAACACACCTTAAAATACAATAAATTTGCTCTAGACAAGTAAAGGAAAAATGTAACACAGGATTTCTTACCATTGTTTGGCTTATCGTTTCTATTAGTATCGGGCATGTTAGTGGTGACAGTGGGTGGTGTAGTAGTAGAAACATTTACAGTAGCTGGTAATAAAGATGAGAAAGAGGTGAACTTGAATGAAATATGAATGTTAATAAGGTAAGACAAAATGGGAACAATACATGACAATGTAAAATGAAACCATCTATACACAACACCATATATGCTCAATAAACACTATTGTTTCTGCACAAAGTGATGAATGGATATGAACTGAGGGTCTAATCCTGCAATCTTCACTTTCACTGACTTCAGCGGAAGTTTTGCCAGTGTCAAGTTTGCAAGATCAATCCTGTACTGCTTTCATAAACTCAAAATTCTCTTTTGAGAGCTTCAGATCCAAACAGCTGTGCAAAGAACAGAAAATGGATCTTTTAAGTTCTAAGATGCATGCCCTTAGAATATTGCTTGTGAAAAGAATCACTGTCCCTATTCAAGGACTGAATATGGCAGACAAATGTGAAACAAAAACACCCACGTAAGGATCCAATTAACTCCACTGAACTCCAGTGAAGAGAACTGAAATCAGACTTGGAATAGGTGAAGTGGAATATATATTTTGAAAGCTTCATGTAGGAGCTTGGCTGTACTGTTCCCACTGACACCAATAGGAGTCACCCCACACAATCCTGGAGATCCAGCTGAACACTTTTCAAAATCAGAGGGAGGAGCCAAAACTGCAAATTTCCCCCCCAGTGGACCCAGGGAGGGTATATCTGCTAGATGATTTCAAAGATCATACCATTAAATTTTCTAATAATGGTTTGGAAAATAAATTCATTTTGTCTAGTAACTCCCAGGGAATGCAAATCCACTCACTGACAGTTTTCTTCTTTTTTCCTGAAAACCCTATTTAAAATCTGAAGGTTGGTGAAGTAAAATCTCACAGCGTTACATTGCTTTGGAAGATTTTGATCAAGAATCAACCAGGAAAGCTTAAGCCTGATTTTTTGTTAGCTTGATTTACCTAACCTTTTGAGTTCAAAAGTCACAAATTCAAGTCACTGCCTAGGGAGCAGGTTCATGCTCAGGTTTTTTTCCTGAAAACCCTATTTAAAATCTGAAGGTTGGTGAAGTAAAATCTCACAGCGTTACATTGCTTTGGAAGATTTTGATCAAGAATCAACCAGGAAAGCTTAAGCCTGATTTTTTGTTAGCTTGATTTACCTAACCTTTTGAGTTCAAAAGTCACAAATTCAAGTCACTGCCTAGGGAGCAGGTTCATGCTCAGGTTTTAGCAAGAAAATTAGGGAAAGTAGAGAAGGAAAAGTTAGACACTGCAGGAAACTGGTTCTAACTGGGAAAGAGAGCATATAAAGTGACACCCTATAATACAAAAACAGCTGTTCTTCCATGAAACTTCAGGGCTGTATTGTCTGAGAAACAAGTTGTAAGGCTTCTTATGGATTGTATCTTCCAGCCAATGCTGTTAAAGGAGGCATCTTCTAATGAATCAAAATATTTACTCAACATAATGGATAAAACAACTCTTTCATCAGATTGTAGCTGACATAATCTGTCATTCACGAACTTTTTTACTAGTGTTATTGCACAGCACACAACAAGCAAACAAAAGTGGAATCCAAACTGGCCTCTCAGCTTACAGTCAGTCTGCGATGTTCACAGAAATAGACAGACAGACATCTTTATATGATTTTTGTTATTATGACAATATGATGATGGTGATGAATGGGGTAAATCTCATGTGGCATCTTATTCCAAAGTGACAAACTGAACACAAGGGACACTTTACCAAGCACTTTTAAGAGAAGGAAAGACTATTACCTTCATGAAAATACTTGTAGCCTTTAGTGAAGATGTGATGGGTTAAGAAGCTAAGAGAGGCAAGTTTGAAAGCAGCATCTTTTATTAGGGGCAATATCTTCTACTAGACAAGTTAATAAAGCTGGAAAAAAGGATGAGGCTTTCAGAAAAGCAGGCTTGTTTTGCTGAAAGTGTGTCCATTTCTGCAGCCATATTAGCTGACATAATAAAAGACATTCTCTCTCCTTTCACACTATGGCATTTTGATAAAGGAAAACACTCAGAGAATATACAGTTATTTGTATGGTGGCTGTATTACCCTTTACATATAAAAAAGACTAATACTGAATAATTATGGATGCCTCAATTACCCATGGTATTTGAGTGGTAGTATTTAGATCATACTGTGCTTTGTGAATATGACACCTGAAAATTACTGTTTGAAATCTGGTTATGGACATTAATGACATCTTACTTTCTCTGTGGAGACCAGTACAATATGCTCCAAGAATCTGAACCAAATTTACCTCAGGAAAATCTGGGAAATGTACACTGAAGACTGACACAGACCTCTTACTGGCTTCCTAAGCAGAGTGCATTTTCCCTTTTATTTTTTAAGCTAAATCTGATTTACTTGTAAATGCTCATTTTGAAAGAGTTGTGAGACTTCCTCATACCCTTTTATATTCTATTGTCTCCTGTCTCCTTTTTCCGCCATTCAGCTTGAAAAGGGTTACAGAGCTAGACATTATTGGTGTAGTCGCTGTTGTGATTAAAATTTAACATAGCATGCCAATGCATTACCAGATATGTGTTCATGAAGGGATTGTGGAAATGGGTTGATGTTGCTCATGCTGAGCATTTTTTTATGGAACTTCAGCATCTAAGCAGAACAGAGCAAATTAACCATCTTTGCACATCCACATGACGTGGAAATCTTTAGGGTTCAACCATTCCTTGCATTCAACTGCACCAATCTTTAGACACCTAATGAATTTCTATACATAGTGATTTTTACACTATTAAACCATCACTAAGTGCTGCAGCATGTGTTTCATTAACTAATAGCTGCTGGATTTTGCTGTTTGCTGTCAATTTTTACGTGCTAATCTCAAAGTATCTAGCCTCAAAACAGCTTACTGGAAAAAAAAACCTGAATAATAGCCAGTTCCTTTATTTACATATGCTCATTTTTTATTTACAGACATAGCCACTTCTTATACTGGTTAATTTTTTTACTGTCAAAATGTGCAGGAAGAAAAGAGGTGGAGAAAGAAATGAAAGCTGTTGATTCATTCAGTTTTGATAAAATGGAGACTACTTGGAAAATGTATTATCAAGGGAATTATCACATTTTTTACACAAATTTTATGTACAGGACACCAACACACTAGATGAGACTAAAGAATTCCTTTCCTTGCTATTTTTTACTGCTGTTCAACATTTTAGAAAGAGTAATCAAAAAGAAATGGAATTTGAAAAAAAACAGGAGAATAAAGATTTCCCAAAGACAAAACTGTGAAAAGGACCTCAGCTTCTTACCTTGGCAAAGGCTTCCTAGGTTTGCACAACTGGTTGGTTCAATTGAAGAAGAGGGAATTAGGTATGAGCCTTTAAAAGAAGAAAGCAAAATATTTAGAAATGGTTGGCTATTGGGCATAAAGCTATCATGTTTGGAAATACACTACATCGTGCAGTGACAGTCCTCTTCTTAATTTCTCTCAGTGGCAAAACTGACACTGCCATTTGCCTATAAGACTTATGTGTTTTCATTTTCTGTTGCAGCTGAGGGATCCTTGAAAACTCCCGTACTTGCAAGTTCCAGTCACTTATGTATCCTTCCGTGGTCTTTTCAGCTGTGACTAAACAACATAGCATTACAGGAATGCAGCTTGCAGGTACTCTGTGAAATGGATTTAAGCAAAGGGGTCACTAGGGCCACAAGATTTATGCAATCTTTGTGAGAAGTAGTGCGTGCCTTGGAGGAGCAACCATGCGCTGGTGCTGTAGCACAGGTTACCAACCACACACTTCTGAGTAATCTGCCTGTGACAGACACCAGCCAGAAAAGGTGATTAAACTTGTCCTCTGCCCAGGGTGTGGGTGTGATTAATATTCTGGTATGCATGATTTATAAACAGATAATGTTATAACTCTGTATCTCTACAGAATTATTCATAACAAGCACACACTTTGATCATCTGGAGGCAAAAACAAGGCACCTAAGAATGGCTACAGAAAACTGGTGTAACTGCATTAATTACACTTTGTGCATCCCAGAGGTTCAGCTGCAGATACAGCTGCCTTTGCACACTGTGTTGAAATTAATAGGACTATAGAGCACTGGCAAAATGTGAACCTACTGGGAGTGCTGCTCTTTTGGGTTTTGCTTTACCACTAGAATCATATTGACTCGATGAGGTTGAATCATAGAATCATATTGACTCAATGAGGTTCTCTCAAGAAACACTATCCTTCCACAAAATTAAATAGCCAACATCCATCAACTTGTAAAAATAGCTAGGAAAATACTTCCTGTGATGCAAGAACAAATGAAGCATGGAACCTTGACACAGAAATCATATCATGCCACAGATACCACTGTATGTATGGCCTACAAATATAAGGCAGAATTAAAAATACCCTCAAATATTAAAGCTCAGCAATTATTTTTTTAATGGATTAAGAGATAGAGGCAAATGCAATTCCTTGGTACACTTCCTATGAAGTCCAGGAAGCATGATCTAAGTGAATGTACAACCTGTTACATGAGGGTTTGTTTTTTTCCCCAAAATAAATTTGATAATATTAAACAGTAAATATCAAAATCTACCTTAAGTCTAATCTCTGCTTTGTATCACTGAAAGAACCTGAGAGTTGGTTGGAAATTCTGTGGGCATTTATATTTAATTTTAAAAATATATGTATTTAATGTATTTTTTAAAAAGACTGTGATTTTATTTGGTGAAAATAAAAAAATTCAATCCAACTTTAGAAAACATTTAAGTCAGAAGACTGTTCTATTGACTTTGCATGACAAGGGTTTGGGAGCAAGGGGCTTACAGGAGTGGTTCTCTGAGAAGCTGCTAGAAGCTTCCCCTATGTCCGATGGAGTCAAAGCCAGATAGCTCCAAGATGGACCTGCCACTGGACAAGGCCAAGCCCATCAGCAACAGTGGCAGTGCCTCAAGGATAACAGATTTAAGAAGGGGGAAAAGTTAGTGCACAGCAGCAATTGCAGCCAAGAGAGGAGTGAGAATGTGTGAGAGCTACAGCCCTGTAGACACCAGGATGAATGAAGAAGGAGTTGGAGGAGGTACTCCAGGCATCGGAGCAGAGATTCCCTGCAGCCTGTGGTGAAAACCATGGTAAGGCAGGCTGTCTCATGGAGGTCCTTGGAGGTCCATGGTGGAGCAGATATCCACCTAAAGCGAGAAGAGAAGCCCATGTTGGAGCAGGTGGATGCCTGAAGGAACCTGTGACCTCATGGGAAGCACACACTGGAGCAGTCTCCTGGCAGGACAAGCCTAGTCTGGAGCAGGTTTGCTGACAGGACTTGTGACCTCATGGATCTATATGATGGACACTTTGTTTGATATATCTCACTCCAAATATCTAAAACTTAGACATCCAGATCTGCTTGTCCATGTTGGAGCAGGTGGATGCCTGAAGGAACCTGTGACCTCATGGGAAGCACACACTGGAGCAGTCTCCTGGCAGGACAAGCCTAGTCTGGAGCAGGTTTGCTGACAGGACTTGTGACCTCATGGATCTATATGATGGACACTTTGTTTGATATATCTCACTCCAAATATCTAAAACTTAGACATCCAGATCTGCTTGTCATGCTTGATTTTCTTCATAGTCAGTGGAGAGGAACAGTCATTCCTACAGCAAAAAACTTCTGACTTCACTAAAACATCTTCTCCAATATGAGACGCACTGACCTGTGGAATACCCTTTTTTGATTTCACTATTCATAAACAGCACTGGGGGGCAATTACCTCAGCCTGAAACATTGTTCAGATGCCTAAGGCAGATAGATCCCATGCTGAGTTAAATCTGACAGTGAAATTAGAAATTCCTTTGGCCTTTGGAGGACTTATATGAAATGCACATAAAACAAACGTAATTGAGGCAAGACAGACGTGGCCACATTACCCTTAAACTGAGTAGATCATAACCTGCTGTAGGTGTAACCAGTGCAGGCTTCAAAATCAGAAACAGAAGTTAATTAAAGTATCTCTTTCTCTTTCAAACTCTTCAGTTTGCCTGCACTGAACCCTGAACTGATGTTCAAGAATGATACAAGCAGTGCTATCATTACCCAGGCGACTTGTTTTAAAATTAGTCTGGATACTCAGGGTGTGTATATATACTTTTAAATGCAATCCAAGCCAAGGTATGGCAATAAAACCAGAATTCTGTCAAGTCTTACACAAACACCCCACCTTTTAAATGCAATCCAAGCCAAGGTATGGCAATAAAAACAGAATTCTATCAAGTCTTACACAAACACCCCATCTTGACTGCACAGCTGTGAAAACATTAGTGTAAGGAAGAAGCTAGTAAAAGGTAAAACTTTGAAAAAATTATCTGAAACAATTTGCCAGTGTTTTTATGCTCCATAAATCCAATTGGAAAAGCTTTGTCTGAAAAACCATGAAAATAATACCCCTTGAAAAATGTAAGCACTGTTCAGTCACAGATATGCTGAGATCACTGCTAAATGCTTGGTTTGTTGGGTTTTTTTTAGCTACGTGCCACTGCCTGGTGAAGCATTATTGGAGCTGTGTGAAAACCTCTTTTCTGCATAAATCCTTCCACTGCTGTGAAATGAAGCCTAATCAGTTAAGAGTCAGCTCCCCAATGTCAGTGGTTTATTCATGGTTGATAGCCTGACTCATCAACTCTCCTGTTGAAGGCTGGTTTTACAAAGAAGGCTTTTACTTGAGAAGAGGAAGGGAAGAAAATGCTAACAATTTCATCGCTGGGATTAGTAACCATCTTTGAAATGGCACTGCACCCAGTATTTTCTTTTAGGAAATACTCTGGTTCAGGAAAGCCTTTATCACAAAGGGTGATTTAACATCTAAGAAATAAAAAGACTGAGTAACATATGAACACTAATACACTTTTTCTAAAACAATGTTCTGCTGTAAGAAAACTGCTGAACACTGACATCCCAAGGAATAAAGCTGTGGAATGAAAATAAGTCTACTGTTTCTATGACCACAGCTATGATATTACATTTGTGTCACAGAGCTGTACAGTCTGTAATAGAAAGATGAACAAGACCCTTACACCAGTCAAAATTAAATGAGACTGCAGCTTTTATAGAGGTCTTGGTAGGTTATTCAGTTAAAGTGTTACAGCAGTCTTCACATTATACCAGTATAAGAAGAGTAAGATTTTCTGGAAAGTTATTCTCTATCAGATCAGTTTGTACTGATGACATAGAAACAACATTTTTGTCCAGAACGTCTTCATCTATCGTGGTCCGATCAGCCTTTTCTTTGGTCTGGCAGAAGGGTGAAGGCACCAGGCTGCTTGTGGTTTTATAGCTTACTTTTTTTTTAGCAGAGGCATGCTGAGAGCTATCTCAGTGAGTCTAGCTGTGAATGAGTATCTCACTCTTTGGTTTGAGTAAACTTAAGCAAGCAAGATAGCTTTTTTATCCACCTTAATCCCTCATGAGCTATTAGATACAGAAACTAGCATGCCTTAACGGTGCCAGCTTCTGCTGTAACTAAAGACTCTTAGAGTGCTGACAGATGCTCTGTCAGGAGAAGCTTGTATTGACGTTATTTAAACTAAGTTTAAATTAGTAAGTAGTAAGGTGTCAGAGGAGCAAGGTGGCAAAATTGGAAAGGACAATATTAGATATGAAGCGACCCCATGGAGTACAGAAAAAAGCAGTATCTGTAACTGTCTACTTTGACTTTTTGGCTTTTGTTTTTGTCAACAAATGTGTATTTGTTACTGTAGGAGGGCTCAAACTCTGTGGACATGGAGCTTGATAGCAGTTGATTTTTACAGGCATCATACATATGTGTATAGGCTGCTGCTGGACATGGTTCCAATTTTCCACTATGATTTTATAATTATACAAATATCTCTAAAGTTATTATGCAAAACATTCTTTTAAAATTGCTGCCATTATTATTATTATTCCAAATGACAAAGCGTTTTCAGCTTTAATTTTTTTTTCTGAGAAAAGGTATTCCAGCAGAAAATTGAAAACCAGCTGCAATAACATACATAGACAAAAAATACACATGGACACTTATGAGAATCAAGTGTCTGAGCCATGAAATGAGAATAGGCTGGACAATGTATTGAAATTTATCTTCTGGAGTAATCTACAGGAAAAACAACCTTCAGTAATTACCAATGAAAAGAAGGACTGACCATATGTTGTCAGAAAGATAAAATCTGATGATTTTGATCTAAAACTTCCTTCCTGTCTGTCTCCTCTAATTTAATATTTTCTCCTGCTTTCCTGTCTCATATGCATTGTCGTTTTGTCACTGCTTTTGCTGGCTCTGCACACACAGTAAAAGACTGCAGAGTGCTTCTCTGGCTAAGCAAAGCGCAGGTACAAAAATATTTAGAAGTTGGATAGTTAACATACTTTTTTTTAATGTAGAGACCACTGTAATCTTGCTAGAGGCTACAGGTACTTCCATTATCCCCCTTCCATATGAACCAATAAGGAGTGTTGAGGAAAAACTTTGATCTGCAGATCATCTCAGGAACAAATTCAATATACTCAGAGAAAATTTTTTTTCCTTCAGAGAACCAACTCTAGACCCTTTCAAAGCCACTGTTGAAAGTCTAAGTCTAAGAAAGTTAAGTCCTAGCTATTTTTCTTTCACAGGAATGCTCTCTTTTTTTTTTTATCCTGATATATATTATGTTCAGCACAATGCAGAAGTGTAGGGGGAAAATATGCAAAAAAGTTTTGGCAAGGCGTACTCACCACAACTCAAATTGTTTTCTGCTTTCAGTGCTGAAGTTGGAATACTCCAGAATTCATTTTCCCAGTCTACAATGTTTCCTTTCACATCGCAGCTAAGGTTGGCCAGTGTTTGCGCATTCATGGTGAAATTCCAGAGGCGGAAGTTGTAAATGTCCCCATTTAGAGAGCTCACTTCATTGCTGTTAGAGCCCAGCAGCAGCCTCCCGTTTCCAGGGATTACTTTGTCAAAGACGCCCGGACAGTACACTGTACGATAGGTGCTTTTGGCATATATACCTATAGTGCTCGAGAAGCTATTCCATACAACACAGAGCTGTTGAAAGGTTCCTGTGAAAAACTCTGCATTTCGGGGCAATGCATTCTCAAGGATGCACTGTGTGCCTGAGATGAACAGAAAATGGCCTTTTGTGGTCTTCCCAAAGCTGAAGAATTCTATTGACTCTGCATCAGTGTAGGAGAAAACCTTCCAGTCGTCACTGTCATCGCTGCTGTCCTTGGTTGCTTCAAAGCACAGTGTAAACTGGCTAAGATCTGGCACTGAGACTGTCCCTGCCACAGACACAGTATCCACGTCAGGGACCTGGGGAATGATCACCTTCTGATTCCTCAGAGACACAGCAACTAGAACCAAAAGCAGATAAGTAAATTAAGAAAAAAAAAATCATCATATAGAAATAAAGGCAGACTGGCAGCAGGGGTTAAGGCAACATTCATCAGGTGGTTTTTATCACTGTAATATACCAATAGAACACACTAAGGGGAAATTGACTTGGCAGTGCATTCAGCTGAAAATATTTAGATATCCTTTCAATGGCACAGAGAATGCTGCGTGACACATAGTTAACACCCCCCCAAGGTGGATCAAGAGCAATATTAGGACATATTACCTACTAACTTCCAACTCTGCTTCAGCTCACTTAAGAAAAATTACTACTCATTCATCTAGTAAGGATGCATTAGGTCATGGAATAAACCAGTTATTTGAAAAACACAGTATCACGGTATGATGTGCTTTTAAGATGTATTAATTACTTCTCTGCGTGACTCCATTATACCAGTTCAGGCCTTGCTTCTTTTAAATATCACAATAGAAGAAAGCTCCCATTACATTCCTTGGCAAACTGAAGCCTTTTGTTCCTGAATTCAGCTAATGGGTTTCTGCAAAGCGTTAGGCATCTTCTCATTTTGTCCCCAGCAGCTTTCTGGTTGAATACTACAATTGGATGTTCATGAATATTCATATCTAAGCTGTTCACTATTTGCTAACAGGCCAGCAGTTTGTATTTTGCACAAGTATCTAGAAATGGCTAGCTCTTCTGCAAACATGTACTTTTGTAAGGGTTTTTAGGCACAGGCAGAATTGCTCTGTCTCTAACGGCTATTAAGTATTTTCACTTGCATGAACAAAATGGCAGTCACCAAATGTGAAAAAAGGTATCACACAATATATGCTTTTTCTCCATGGGTACATTAATGACAACTCTGTTCACTCTATTTTGGAGAACATTATTGTTCAACATAAAATGTCAATATGCTCAGTTTTACTGGCACATTTATGGCAGCAAAATTCTTCCAGCAAATTTCTCCACAGAAAGAAGTTTCATGCTATCACACATGCAAAGGTGGTCAACAAGACCAGACTGTAGAAGCCCTCAGCTCTGCAGCTCTGTGCCAGGCCACATCTCCAGCAAATATCTGCTACCTCTTACACATTTTCAGAGTACATACTAGAAATGAAACTGTTTCTGGCTACACTGGAAGAATAACTGCCATAGTAGTTAACTCCTAGTCTCTGGGATTTTTCAGTGATGTCACAACACTTACACTAATTACTACACCTGTTTTCAGAATGAAATAAAAATCTTTCAATATGAGAGGGTAAGACACGAGGGAAAGGTGACTGTCACACCATACTCAGGAAAAGACACAGATATATGGAGTATAAGGATTCTGCGTTGTCTGTGGTACAGCAAATTCCCTTTGCCAGCTGCTTGCAAAGACTCTGAGCTCTAAACTACCATATTTGGTTATACAAGAGGACATAATTTGACCAATATATTATATAGTAAAAAACATAAAGCATTGCATGTTATCCGCCAACCCAGCAACTGCAGAATGGGAGGGAAGAGAGAAAAATACTGGGCTTTTATAGCTACTGGATTTACTTCATACATTTATTTTTCTTCCCAAGGGAAAAACTATGTTGTAACAATTTTATAGATAGAAAATGTGTTCAACTCTCCATTGAAAACAGGGCCATTATTTTAGTGGGTTAATTATACTGTAAGCTCCTTTGCGTAACACGGAAAGTGTTCCAGAAGAAGTATAAGGATCCAAGACATGAAGAAGAAGAAATCTTACTCATATGAGCACTATCTAGCCTGTGTTAGTGTGGTCAGGAAAGTTATGAACCACCTGGTCACATATAAACAGTATAGAAAGACAAATAAACAGCGAGGACGTTACTCTCGTACTGAAGAAGTCTACTCAACTTTGCTGTATTCATCTGACAGATTTAGCCACTGGCACTTCCCTACGCACTGAAGGGACAAAACTGACATGTATTTTGTCCACGTGGAGAAAACAGAATCCTTCCAACAACATTAAGCACAGACGTCTTTCCTGACTGCTGTTGCAGTCAGTCACCACAATGATGAATATCAGATGCTAGTATTGGAGAAACTGGCTATTCTCTGAGGAAGAATATATACATACATATATATATATGCTTTAAATATTAATCTTTAGACTACTTTCAGAATGATGTTAATTCTTTCTCTTAGGAAGATAACTGGATTACAGTGGGAACAGGTGTTTTTTGACACATTGCCATTTTCTCATGAAGAACACACAATAGTCTAGCTTGCTTGCACCTCATTCTCACATCTCATACACCCCTTTATGCATGAGCAAGCCAGTGGTCCCTAGACTGTATTTTAAAATCCCTTACAGGGAAAACTGCTTTTCTGCCAGCTGATGGGCTTTTCAGCATGGTTCAGTACTCAAGTAGTGGCTTCTGCGGTTCCTAGCTTCCCTGCCTTCATCTGTCCCTTCCCAGAGGCTGGAAGAAATGTGTCAATTTTAATGAGGTCTGCAAGTGTCTACATACCAAGTACCTGTTTTAGAGTGTTTTGCTACTACCTCAGTGAACTATGCTTTTGATCTGGGCTACTGCAATACTACTCAACTTTGTGCTAATTCTACATGACATTGTCTCAAGCATTTCTGTCTTAACAGAGGTCTGTTGGCTCTCCTTCCACCTCTTTTGGTGACTGAGTGACTTCTAGTGACTAGTGGAGCTATTATTTAAGCAGTTAACTGTTACCAGAAAATTATTTACCATGCCAGCTCTTCAGCTGGGGTAAATTTGCACAATTCCTCTAAAACTGGCAAAGCTGCATGCATTTAGTGCAGCTGAGGATGTGGTCCATCCATCTGCTGTTAGTGTGTTGCAGGAGGTGACAACAAGGAAAGTCAACATTTGTGTGGGCAGCCAACTTGTCATGGATAATAGGATGCACTCTGTAAAACTCAGTTTGAAACTGTTCTTACATAAAACTAGTAGTCAAACAAAAGCTGTTCAATTCCCAAGCTAATTCCTTCCCAAAACTCACTTACTCTGTTATATCTGTCTTTCCCAACACGTATTTTGTCTTGTGTATATATTGCATATTAGGATGTACCATTAATGCCTTGTAAAATGACATTTTTATACAGCAAACTGCAGTGTATTTTTGAACGGCCCTTTACTTTTCAACTTTGTGTTACTTAGTGAAACTCAAAATTGAACAAACTACTTAATGTTACTATTTACATATGGTAATTTCTGAGAAATGGAAGAAAATATAACACTATTCCCCTCATTCTGGGAGAATGTAAGGGTTAACAATGGTGTCAGCTTGACAAAGGAGCTTTGAAACTTGACTGGGGCCCTGAAGTGAGGGGGTGTGCAATCTTTCTGATGGCTTTGGGAACTCTTTGCAAGGACAGGAGAACATTGCACAGACATCAGCCATGTGTATGTGTTGTAATTTCAGTGTCTGTGTGCATTGGATGTCCTATTGTCCATGTGCTTATATAACTTGAAAGGAAAGCAGCATATTAACATCTCTTTTCCAAGCCCCTTTTCTGTATCCATGTCTAGGTTACTATGATCTTTGTCTGTAAGTATCTTCTGAAACTAAAGTAATTGCACAACTGTGGGCAATAAGCAGAATATAGTTATAATTTGCCCTAGAAGCATGCAGCCAGCTCTCCTGGCACCCATGGTCAACATCAAGATGCCAGGTTAAAGTTACACATTTGGAGTAATGAAACCAAATTCATTGGCCTCAGTCTCGATGTTTAACAGCAAAACTTAACATAGAGCTTCTGAACTAATATATATCTGAAACATTAAAATATAAGTCACTGGTGAAGGTCTCTGATACTTTTACTCACACTGCAGAAGAGTATTCTTTTTCAAAATATAAGGATACCTCCAAGACTATTTAACTTTAATAGTGCTATCCATGAACATAAGGTACTATTCAATCTGGCATGCAAGTAATATTTTTGCTTTTATAAAAATACATTACCTGTAGGTATACATACACAAAGGGTTCTCTGACTGTCTGTGGATCTTTCCTCTCCCCCTCACTCAACACAGCTGAGGGCAACATTGCATCTTTTAATTCCACTTCTAAGTTGCCTTATAATGACACTTAAACATTTAAATATTCTTGAGTAATAAATAAATCATTTTACATCATCTGGCTGCATATAATTTTTTATGATCCACTTGATTTTACAACTTCTTACTATAGAGCAAGAGCTGCTATTTTCAAATAGAAATATTTCAAATATTTTCTGAAAATTTGCCTCCACTTTCAGAAGAAAACAGGTGCTCCTAGAATTATTACTACATTCATTTTGTCAGCATGAAAGGACCTCAGCAGAAAGAAGTATTTTTAGCTCCTTTGTGATGTTAACTTTTTCTTTTCATAACTGCACATAACTTTTGCTGTCAAAATCATGCCTACTTTTATGATTCCTGGTGGTTACTATCTTAACTATTTTCAAATATACAATATATGTAATAAGTACTTTTAAAATACTCATGAAGAAGATGTGCTTGTGACTCAAGAGAATATTACCAAACCTCCCTGCCCTGTGTTTTCACAGCAGCCAACCAGCAGGACATATAAATGCTCAATGCAATATTAGTGCTTAGTTTAAGATGTACAACTTCAACGAAGTCTACTGAGAGCATGTAACTGGAAACTCTAACCCTGCAGTGAAATGAACAGTGAGGCGCATATGTGGCCTGTCACTGACTGTCCTAATGCCCTCTGTTACCTCGCTGCCCTTCACTGGGCAAGTTGTAAGAGAAACACCTAATTAATGCTTTAAAACAAAAACCAAACACTAATCAGAAGTTATTTGTACCCTTATCTTCTAGGAGAAAAAGCATGAGTGTCCTTTTATTTTTTTTGCAGTTTTAGGCTTTTTAAAACCTAAGAATTACTATGTGTTTAAGGCAGGGAAAGGGTCAACGAACTGGAATGAAAGGAAGTCATTTAGCAATGTCAGTTTATCCCTGGGAGTTTGCTGCACAGGCTGGATGAACTCTGAGAAGTTCTGCTTTCTGCACAAACTTCTCCCCACCACTGGGTGTTTCACTGGGCCAGAGGTCTGGCTCAACGAAGTTCCTTCTCATATTCCCTTTTAGGTTTCTATGTCTCTCTCTGCAGGTATGCTGACCTGCAGGACAGATGTCCTGATTCCAAATCCTTTAGGCCTAAAATCTTTGCATGTGAAAAGTTTTTCTAACACACTTCAATTCATGTCCCAGAATACAATAATTTTAATTAGAAGAAATATAAAAAGTTATAAAAACATACAAGAGAACCTTGTTGCCTGTATCCTGCAGCCCCTCTCTTCTTTTTCCCTTCTCACAGAGGACTTCATTCTTTTGAGAAGTATCATTCTAATCCTTATAGGATATTTCCTTCTAACATCTATAAAGGCATGAAATGCTTTGGATTTACTTACTTCGTACATAGCTGGCATTAAAACCTTTCTTTTGGATACTGAAGTCACTCTTAAATGACACAATCATTTCATTTCCAGTAGAGTTATAGGATAATCCTTTGGCAGTGATGCCACAAAGGTTCATTGGGCTTTCTCCATTGTCTAATGTCAGTGAATCATAAATGCAGCCTGGAGCTTCTTCAATATCAAAATCGATAAATGTTAGCTGTATGATAAATCCATGAGGTGCTCGGATGATCCACTTGCACGCTTGGCTGTTTGGATAATCACTGGGGAAGCACGGAGAAGTGAAAACTCCAGAGGGGTCAGTTAGCACGATCCTACAGTCGTAGCATCCATGAACTGACAATAAAAACAGAGAAAGGCTGGAGGTCAGGCAGAGAGGTAACTTAAGAGGAAAGTAATCATCAATACATAACGAAATGTATTTCCATACGAAAAACATAAACAGAGATGGGAGGAAAAATGTCAGAAAAAGGCCTGATTTCTAGTGGGCAAAATGCTGGAGGAATAGTGCATCCAAATAATATTTTATATAAGAAATCCTACAGCAAAGGATGTTTGCTGTGTGGGGCAGATGACACACTGGAGGGAAGGGATGTCAACCACAGGAACCTAGACAGGCTGGAGATGTGGGTTGATGCTAACACACAAAGTTCAATGAAGCAAAGTGCAAGGTCCTACACCTGGGCAATGGCAATCCCAGACACAACTGTAGGCTGGGTGAAGTCATTGAGAGCAGCCCTATGGAGAAGGACTTCGGGGTGGCAGTTGATGAAAAACTCAACATGAGCTGGCAGTGTGCACTTGCAGCCCAGAAAGCCAACTGAATTCCGGGGTGTATCAAAAGGAGTGTGGCCAGCAGGTCAAGGTTGGGGATTCTCCCCCTCTACACTGTTCTTGTGAGACCCCATCTGCAGTACCGTGTACAGTTCTAGTGTCCTCAATGCAAGGACATGGAACTGTTGGAGCAAGGCCAGAGGAGCTACACAAAGCTGGTAAGAGGACTGGAGCACCTTCTCTATAAAGACAGGCTGAGAAAGTTGAGGCTGTTCAGCCTGGAGAGGAGGAGGTTGTATGGGGACCCCATGGCAACATTTCAGTATCTGAGGGGGGTCTACAAGGAAGCCAGAGAGGGACCCTGTTAGGAACTGTAGTGATAGAACAAGGAGTAGTGGGTATAAATTGAAAGAGGGGAAACTTAGATTAGATATTAGGAAGAAGATTTTTAATGTGAGGTTGGTGAGACACTGGCACAGGCTGCCCGGGGAGATTGTGGATGCCCGAAGCATGGCAGTATTCAAGGCCAGGTTGGCCTTGAGCAACCTGGTCTAGTGGGAGGTTTCCCTGCCCAGGGCAGAGGGAGTGGGGACTAGATGATCTCTAAGGGCAGTTTCAACCCCTTAACATATTCTAACACTATGATAAATTATACTGCTAAATATTCATTTTTGCACACAATATATATTTACCATGCATATTGGCCTGACAAAGGCAAAACAAAAGCAACACTTTTGAGTTCCAAAAGGCAAATTCTTAAACTGCAACTTCTAAAATGATGACTGGTATCATTTACAGTTTTTGACTGCTGGTCTGATGCTGACGGGTGGCTATCCCAGCAGCTCTATGCTATGGTTATTTCCAGAGAAGTGTCCCTGGAAAGGAGCAGCACAAGAGATGGACTGAAGAGCAACAGAAGGAGCAGTTCCTGAAGGTTAGTCATCTGCATTTCCAGCTAATGCATTCCACATCACCTAGATGGGCAGCAGTGAGCTACTGGCTTTTGAATCAACAGCACATTACTGTGTTCTTCCCATGCTGACTCAGCTCCATTGACATATTTGTGGCAGCCAGGCTTTAAGAAATTCTTATCCTATTCCTTATACTCCTTTGCTTACCTTCTGTGCTTATCCACGAAATTTTCAAGCCCAGTTAGTCCCCTGGGTTGCATTTCTTATTTGGTTTACATTTGCCCAGTTATCATATATTTACTTAGTGTATTATATTATATAATTACCGTGAACTGCCTGCTGCTAAAATCTGTAACAGTTTGCCAAAGCAGCACTGAACAAATTAAATGGGAACTGAATATCACCGAGACACCAAAGAAACTAACTGGCACATTTATGCTGAATTACTTTGCAAACATTTCATCAAGCCACAATCCTGCGTCAAGTACTACAAATATGAAAAATAAATAGGACAATGTGAACATGCATTACTAGTTGCCCAAACTAAAAACAACTAAAAATTTGGGAAGTGTAAACTACATATAGAGCAGCTATAAAGTAGGAACAAATGTAACTAACTTCTTCAAAGAGCCCTTGATGTTTCTTTCCACTGCCTGAGTCCTGGTATTTTTCAGTCACTTTTAAACAGTATTTGGCCTAAGCAAATGGACCCTGACTCTATGAAGGGGTATGCCAAAATAAGCAGTTTACATCTGCAGGTAGAACTGGGAGGTGTATTTTATAGAGTTTTTATAATTTTTTTATCTGCAAAGCACAAATTCATATGGACCCAATAAGATAAAAATACTATCCATTATTTGGGTTGTCAGAGCCAAATGCAGGCTGGTTGCATTAGAAAAGCTCAGTGGGATGCTTATTTGTTCAAATGAGAAACAAAAGACTGTCTAAAAGATTTGCAGATAGCTTTGGGAAGGAGTGGCACTCCTGGAATTGGAAAACTTCATCTGTGTAGTACAAACAGAAGTCTGTCCACTCTTCATTTCTCTGGAAATCCTCACAGTCAGAGGACTATGTTCACATGCCCTGCGACCCTGGTGTTCCATCTATTAACCAGAGAGGGATTATTTACTTACTAGTACAGTGACTATAAATCCTGCAGTTGTACAAACAGATGACTGCTTTATGCAGTGGGTTTTGCACAGATAGGTATCAGTTTTCAGAGAACCACCCTAGACTGAGAGGAGGAGGAACGGGAAAAGCATGCTCTGCACCACAAGCCAATGCGGGCGGTCTCCAAGTCCAGGGTGAGCGAGCCTCTACAGGACAGAGCAGCTAAGACAGCTCCACCTGGAGCTGCCTCCATCTGGGAGGCTCAGTGATTCATGCTCCTGCCTTCCACATTGCGAGGATGAGGACTTTCAGGGGCTGAGGATTTGGCAGCACACCACACCCACTCTCCTACTAATTCCTGCCTGCGAAACAAATGACACAGAGCTATCTGGGCAGTTGAGAGCTTTCCCTGGGCACTCAGATGGACCTGAAGCCAGGGACTAAGCTGTAAAGTGTTGTAAATACATATAGGAACATGAGTGTTAATGTACACTCATTTGTCCTTGGATGCCTAAGGGCTTTATAAAACATTGCTGAACCAGAGAAAATATGCTACTTGTCAGTAAAAGTATATCTAACTGGTAGACTATTACATTCAGCCTGAGACTGGAAAAGTCAAATTTGTCAACAAGAAAGACCATTGATGTTCCTTGCCTTTATTAATTCTATTGATCATCAATAGTCAAAACAGGACCGAGCTTTTCTATCTATTACTCTTGAGTATTTATCACTGTTTCTAAAAAATAAAAGTCAGTATACATAACAAAAATACTGTTATCCCTGCTGCTTCACTAAAAATATTAAAACATAAATGTTATTGACAGTAATTTTTAAGTGATTTAATCTTTGCAGTAACATATTCTCATTTCATTACATCCATATTGTTTTGTTGGTCATACAGAACTAATTCAAAAAAACTCATCCTCTAAATTTAGGTAGGAAAATAAGAGCTCAAAACTTTGCATACACAGAAGAAACAGATTTGGTAAGCAAAATAGTTTACTTTTTTTGAAGTGGGTTGGCTCCATTTTGGCATAGTAGCTATTCTGTCCATGACTGCAATTTGAAGGAGAAATATCCTGTTTTCATGCAAATGTCCACAGTAGTAAGGAAAAAGAAAAGAAAACAAACAACAAATCTATATATAAACAGAATGGTTTTGAATGGAACTTTTTGCACAGCTTCTCATGAGACAGTTATTTTCTATAAACATCACCTATTTTACTCATTAAAGAGAAAAATTGCTGTGGCAACCTTAGGCTGTCAGCCAAAGCTGACAGATATTTTGCAATCCCATTGGCCCAGATTGCCTGTGGAGACTGAATACTTGTTGCAATACACATCACAAACATTTCTACAGGCAATCCAAGACATTTTATTGATTTTAATGGGAACAAATTTAGGTATGATATTCCTGGTCAGGAACCCCAAATATGCAGAATCTGTCTATCAAGTATTTTTTACCACCCTAGACAACAGGAAACTCACTTTCTAAATATATTTTATATAATAAAGGCCTTTCTCTTTTTTCCCCCCTCTATTCTTAAACAAACCAAAATGAACACCCTCTTCAGATAGTGAAATCAAGCACTTAATTTCAATGTTTCCTGAACTGAAAGCTCCATTGAGGAATTCATTTGTCTCCATCATGAGAATACACTGGAGTATGGTTTTCATTTCATAATCACTTTTTTTTTCTGCAGTACTCATACTTCCTATAATAAAAGATTAATATTTAGTATGACGCTTCAAAACTACACTAAAAAGGGAAATGAGTACATTCCTCTGGGGTAAGTTAGAGCTTTCATCAAAGTTATCTATGTGATTCACAAATGTTAATTGACTTCAGACGGGCAATTAACTGGGGAAATGGCTTTTTCCCTCCTATTATGGCATGGAGATAATATGCAAAAATGGCTAAACTTTCCACAGATTTTGGGTTCCTCAATGAAGAAATGAGACTACTGATTTTCCTTAACTACATAGCATTTCTATAGGGTTTTACATGTCCAAAGCACACTATCAATGACTTTAAACTGCAGTCAGGAGAGCACTCTGCCAATCTTGCCCAATGTACACAATCAAAAAATTAGTATCTAGTAGCCAATGGAAAATTTTGGTCAAAGTAATTTGGCCATCTTTAATAGGAACTTGTCAGCAAAAGCAGGGATAGAATCCCATTCTCATGATTGCCAATTTTCCTAACCATGAAGCCATTTCCTCACTTCTATGAGTCTCCTGCCTATTTCACATACATGCCTTTTAATTTCTGTGAAGAGGAAAGTACCCTATACTGATCTTTCCTACACCATGCTGAATCATCTGAAGACTGCCCTAAAACTAAGGGACTCAATGAAACACTATGCGACTGATTAAAGATTGCTCTGCACAAATAGAAAAGTACACACAAACATCAAATCCTATGAAACAAAATTAATTTCCCAGCTTGTCTACTGATTTTGTCTTTTCAAAGTCCCAGCACAGAATTCTACCATTTGAATGTATGGAGACACCTGAAGCACTGAAATACACAATTTTAAAGTGACTTTCATGAGCCATTTGTGGGCAGCTGAAGCAACAGACAGACCCAGAGCTACAATGCTTAACCACGGAATTGGGAAGGAAACATTCTTTATATAACCTCATCCCATATATTTGTACTTTTTGTTTTTTATTTCTTCTCAGACAACTAACACATTCCAGTACTTGCCTCCAAAATCTGTGCTAAGATTCATATTTTCCTCTAGCTTCTCACACTTCTCTACTTCTCTCCATAGACATACCCAAACCCTATCTTTTGGCCTATTATATTATGCACTTCTTTCTCAGGCACAAGTTTTGGCTTCTACCTCTACACCTGCTTTAATTTCTGCACTTATCCAACCCTGGAGAAGGGCTGGATAACAAATGTTGTTTGGCCAAGAATTTTGTAAGAGTACAAAAGCAATCCAGCTTGGGACACTGCCTATTTCAGCCTTAAAGAACTAAATTTTATGAAGGTTAGGATCAAAAGGAAACAGGGTCTCTGGGGAAAAAAGTCTGTGCTTGCAATCTGTGCATTATCCAGTTTGTTTTCACACTAAGTTACATCTTGCGTTGTTCTTTCTTTTTCCAGCTGTAGCATGCAGCTGGCCTTCTGTACAATATTTTCCACCTGACAGAAGTGTAAATGACTACATATGTGTAGGCAGTGCCACAAGGTATCAGTGATAACCAGTGTGGGCTGACACTACTGGTATCCTTTTTTAAATATATTAAAAGGTATGTTTATAAAAGTAAACCAGAATGCTTCTGGGTTTCATTTTGGCATGAAAATTAAATCTTCTCTCTGTAGACAATATAATTTTCATATGAAAATATCCTGGAAAAAATCTATGTAGCTCTGGACTTGAATTTTCAGAAAACCAAAACATTTTATGTTAACTCTAGTCTTATTCAAGTGAACAACAAAATCTCCCCTGACTGACAGAATTAGGCTAATCCTAAACCACAGAAAATCTTAGCTAGCTTACCTAGCACTTTAGACATAAAAAAGCACTATAGAATTAAATATAATTTGCTTTCATGTTGACATCTGAGACCCTTTAAGCACTATATATACATTTGAAAAGGCAGCACTTACAAGGACAGACATTTGAACTAAGTAAGAGAGAAGCGCATGCAGGTGACATGACAGAGGCCCTTACAAGTGTGTGGTGATGTCCAAAATAGAACAGAAACTGCACAATCGTTTCTTGTGACAGCATGACAAAAATACCTATTTCGATGAACATTAAGTGGAAAAAAAGTTTTGCTTTGTAATAAGCAATTAATTGTTGGGTTTTTTTTCTATTTCAAGGATGTCATAACACAAATATGACCAAACATTAGGTTAGATGTATTTATGACTGCAAATAGATGGGTGAATGAGGTCAACATTGGGCACACCTGCAGACAAGCAAGAGGAAGGGCCAAACCACCAATATGTGGGTGGGCTGGAATGGCTACAGAACAAACAAACCCGTGTTATTCCAGCAAGACATAAACACCAAACCCAGAACAGCTATCACATGGCAAAGGCTTCGACAGCAGCTTATCTTCGCTTAAAAAAAAATCTTTTTGGACATAAAGGGGATCTGTAGATCTACAAAAATATCTATATGCAAAGTGTGAACATATTAATTGCACAGAAATGTCCCATCATTCACTGTGAACATGAAGTGATGCTCTGCCCTGCTTACACACTTTTAAATTAATTATGAGATAAAACCTATAAAAATTTTCATGCAAAATATCAAGTCTAGCACGGTTCTGTAACCTCTGCAGATCAAACCATGTACTCCGCTCTCAGCACACCCCACACTTTGACTGAGCTCACTCTGTGAAAGTGCAAATAAGGAGATGTAGCTGGTTTATTTTTCTTTATTTACTTTCTAAGTTGTAGAAGCTGTTTGATCTCCCAAAAAGATCTTTATTCCACCAAAGTATGCTGATAGCAATTATTATGCACACAAAATTTAATACTAGCATGTATATAATTGTCAAATTAAAAAAACAATCTTAACTATTTAAACATCCGGATTTAAAAAAAGAACACAACAAAACAAAGTAAAAAAACAAAGCACAAAAGTAGCAAAAAATAGGATTGTCTCTGCAATATACAGAGGGGAAGACTCTCATCCTGATGTGTACAAAAATTTGTCCCTGCATATATGGCCATACAGTGTTACAGGGCTGAAGTCTAGTGTTTGGAAATATGACTGTGATTGTGTATGGATGAAGATGTCCCCTGATTCAGCATTTCCACATTTACAAAAGTCTTGAGCAAATCCTAGAACCTCACAGATAGGACTTGAATTTAAGCACGGCCTTATATTTCAGCAACTGTTTAAAGTCCTCTCCTGTACAATGGTGCCTTTGAGTCCTGTATTTGAGGCTTTACAGTCCTGTCTTCAGCCTTGCAGCCCCCTGAAGGCCAAACGGGAGGGCATGACTCTGTAACTGTTGCTGTATGAAAACCTCGGGGGAGGCACTGCACAGGCCCCAGCAGCAAGGAGGGATGTGTCACCCTCTCTAGATCTAAGCATTTTCTTTTAACAAAACTCCTTTTAACATAAGGAGTAATAACTGGACCAATGTAGGCAAACACCCATTCAGGGAGAGAGATGTACTCAAACACACAGGATGCATATGGAAAACTGGTTACCATGTGATTAAATAATGCTGATTTAACTTGGGAGGAGCAAGAGGTTGAGCTTTTATATCAAACTGTAACGAAATTGTTCCTTTCAGACTTTCAATTTCCTTCCCAAATTACTTTCTGCCTAAAGATCAAGAAGGCAAGGTTTAATTCTAATTAAGACACAAACTTTTGGAAAATGTCACCATGTCAAAGTCTTTTATTCCCTGCCTTCCACACTTAGAAATGGAAGAATTAGTCCCCTGGGTAGGGTTCAAACCCATCCCATCAACCTTTGTTAGTAGGATATTATACTAACTTCCAACTCTGCAAAGGCATCAGTAGCATGCTTTGATGCTGGACAGCCTGTGTGTGGAGAAATATATTTCAGTTCACCTTTGGGTTTTTTTAAATCTCCAAACACAGTTGGAGTCGCTAAACTGCGAGTCACTAAAACACCGGACAGTGTAGTGTGGGTCATCAAAAAATGAAACTCAGTAAAATTTAAATAATTTACCAAAACATTCCTAGAAGATTTATTTATATTCAACAGTGTAGAATATATAGAATTCCCAACACAATAAACACTGGAAGTTTTTCTATGAAATCAGCTGCATAGACTCATCAGTAATATAACCAACATAATCCATAAAATAAAATTTTATAAGCTTTATATATAAGCTATATACATACCTTTATGTTATTCTTCTGCAACATGTAATCAAATGTATTTTGCACAGCGTACATACAATAAAGTAGCAATTAAGAAGAGACTTTTGTACCTGCGTTATTCTTTGCTTGCAAGTGTGACTTTTTGGCTGATTTGTAAGAAAACAGCTGGTATTAAAAAGTCAGTCCAGACTCTTATTCTGCATAGTTCCCATTGCATCATCTTCATAGTACTCCTTGTACCCAGTAAGAATTTAAAGCCTCCATATTCCTGACTGGAAATAGCACATAACCCTGTCAGAGTCTTTTATAATTCAATGAAAGACAAGATTGTGTTCTCACAAAATACTTCAACAATTGGGTTTTGGCCACTGAAGCCAGGAGACAAAGAGAGTACTATGCCCTGGCCAGTCCCATCTACTTTCCTTGCATCATCTTTTGCTGATGCATTATGTCCTGCAGCATATGCTTTAAATGGCTGAACCAGTTGGTGCACCTAAGAATAATGAAATGGTAGTAAAAAAAAAACCTCCTCACAGGCTAATATATGAAAGTGTAACTGTTGTCTATGAAGTCGCTTATTATTTCCGCTTCCTGTTGCTCCAGCCCTTATTGCTTATCAGTTTATTAACAAATTAAATTTGTCATCATGTGGAATTAGAACTGGTTATTTTCTCTGTTTTGTAAGACAAGAACAAACCATATCATTAATGAAATTATATGTGGCAAATTGAAGACTGATAAAAGACAGTATTTTCTCTTACGTTGCAATGGCAACCTGCAGGACTCTGACTTGAAGAGTATCAAAGCAGGGAACATAAAATTCAGAAAACGAACAGACATTTTTCCAAGTATCTACTAGAACCTCTGATTCCCTCCATATAGAAAATAATTGATAAACAGAGACATATCTCTAAGGTATTGTAAACCTCATGGCTTATATTTAAAATTAATCTTAACCAACTGATCAGGAACAGTATTAATAGCTCCACCTTGTTCATGAACACAGCCTCAGCCTCTGGGACTCAACTGCCCCTATGGCCACAGAACAAGGCTCTGGCACTGCTCAGGCCAGTCCAAGCCAGCTCTTCTCCAAACCCTTCCTAGGCACAGCTGAGAAGTCAGCAGAGGTCAGAGGCCATTGCCAATATGCAACCTGGATCCAGCTACCCTAGTTTTAATAACTGTGTGCACTTGGGACACAGCATGAGTCTCTGAGGCAAGGAACAGCCCCAGTCATATCCCATTTAACTGGAAAAGAGGTGGTCACTATGTGAGGGAAAGGGAAAGCAGCCATGTGAGGCAGAGCAAGAGGCTCTATCTTGTGTATCTTATATAGAAGCCTACAGAGTAGTTTTCACTACTTTTGATGTTCAAACGCTACACAGAAATCTGGAGAAACAGGTAGTAGTACATCCTGTTTCTAACATGATAATAAAAATTATCTTTCAGGATACACTTTGAGGTCAGTATCAGTAATAATGTACCAAAAAAAGTCAGGAAGAGCAAAGCTTAATTTTCAAATTATGTTAAGATTAGAAAAGCAGAAGTGAGAATAGTAAATTACTGACTCAGGAAGCATTTATCATGAACACAGGTAGTAACCAGCTACTGCTAAACCCAGTGGCAGGCTTTTCACTAAAACAAACACAGCAGAAGCTGATCTGCACTTCCTCTTGACACAACTTCATAACACAGTCCCATACAAAGAAAGATTATATTATTTATTTTCTCATAAATAAATATACAAACCACAGCTTGATTCTTAATGCTTTTTGTAAGAGACAGATGGGCTGGAACTTTACACTGATTTAGGATGTACCATTCATACGCAGGCTGTTGAGACTTTGGACAGGACATTTCAGGGAACTGACCTTCTTGACTTCTCACGACTAGCATCCTAGCCAACCCTCAGAGGAGTCATCCTAGTATTGACATTACCAGCATTTGTTATATGCCCAATCTCCAAAACTTTATGATAATCCTGGAAAGATAAGAGCTGATGCTCTTCACTCTATCAGAGTAGGATGCTAGCACAATACAGACACTATGAGAAGTTCAGTGTGTTTCCAGATACCCATGCTGCTCCCAGGCCCCATTTTATGCCAGAATTCAGCAGGCATTTATTTCTGTAGGGTTATCATTGCCACTAAAAGCTCTGACCCCTTCTGATCACTCTAGCACAGATATCCTACCCCTGACAGGGACTGACTTTATCACAGCAGTGACTCCGGCAGGTTCTGATTGATCTGGGAAATTGAGGGAACCAGCTACAATAGGAGAAAATATGTTCTGAGCCAGGGTGGGGGCCCTGCACTGCCTGTTTCCCCTTAGTTGTTTGGTTTTCTGCCAATGAAAATGGAAGTGGAAGCAAACACACTGACTGGGTAAATCTGCCCTGACCCATAAGAGTGGAGTTCACACTGTAGACAAAGTTATGGATTTCCCCCAGAGGGAGGGGGTAATGTGAAAATCCTGTGTTACACCCATTGTAACTTAAGAATATTTTCATTGGCATTACTGTGATAATCTTATAAAAATAACAGAATTGACTCGCTAGTTTTGGCCTGAGTTGGATTTTTTTCCACAAAGTAGCAGAAGTTTGGGACAAAAACTGGTATTGACAGTTCAGTTTAGATATGCTGGTTAAAAAGGCATTAACTAGTAAGTATGTGGGTGAAGTACAATAAGCACATAAGCTAGCATACTTATCAGTAAAGAGAAAATTAAGTTAGGGAAGGGATAGGGTGGGAACAGAGCAGGGTTTTTTTGTGAGGTTGCTCTATGTAACATAATGTTTTCAAACTGAGATCTACATATCGCAGTCCATCACAAATCATGCCAAGATTTAGGAGAGGAATGGTCATCAAGAATGCTGTATTTTTGTCTACTCCAGCAAGTTCTGGCTGCTGGTTCCTAGCTGTTCAGCTGCTGCATTGTTATAAGGAGGATCACATCCTCAGCTGGAGTAAACTGATGAGTGCAGTTAGCTTCAACACAACTATACCAGGTTGCACAACCTGAGGAGCTGCATGGCTAAATAAATTTTTTGGGCATCACTTATACAAGCAAATATCACATTTGCCTGGGAAGCTGCTCAAAAAACGAGTGAGAAAACAGCTGCCAATCTTTCAGTGAGATATGGTTTGAGAGAATTTGAAATCCCTCCAAACTGCACAGATACTGGTTAAAAAAATGTTAGATCTAGGCACAGGTGATCTTCTTAGTAAATCTCAGCCACAGAGATATATACAAGAAATACTTTTCTTCTACATATACATTGGACTAAAGAAATTGTTAGGATGAAATTTCTGGGTAACAGAATATTTTGTGCAGTGAAAGTAGAAAATACTGCCTTTTCACTAGGTGCTTTACCCAACAAATCCAACACACCCCCAAACTCCAATATCCAGTTGCAATTTGACACAAGATGCATTCAGCATCATCCACTGGTTTTAAGAGGATACTTCAATTTCAGTTTTCTTTCCCAGGCTTCAATATTGGAAGGCCTTTTCTGGCTGCTACTGTCAGTATTCTGAATAAGCATCATTCTTACCTCCTAGGAAGGCCTCTAGAACACACCAGGTATGGGGGGGTTAACGTACTTCTAATTAGTGATATTCTTCAAGCTTTTTGTGTTTATAGGCCAAATTTTGTGCCTAGAAGTTTTTAGAATTTTTTAGCAATTTCAGAAATTCTGCTATTAATATCATGGGTGTCTTTAAGCAGAGGCTGAAACTACATTTTACTGGCATCTAACGAGATCCAGAAACTACTTCACACTGGAATTCACTATTATAATACAATACCAAGGCATTCTAGACATACTGGGAAACACCAACTAAAAATCAACCTCATACAGAGCTTTTGAAACATTCTAAGTATTTTATTACCTGTCCTTTCTACTAGCTTTCAAAGTATCTATTTCAATATTATTTGGGCCACTTGTATTTTGGTACTTTAGTATTTTCTGGGTCCTTCCATTAATCTATTAAAAACAGGTGCTGTTATTAATGTATCTGTCTCATCTGATCTGCAAGAAGGAGCAATCTGAGTCAAAATGTTCATGATTTTTTATCAACACAAAATAACAAAGAATTTTTCTATTACACAGAAATTTTCTATTCTACTCCATCATAGAAAATTAGCCATTCTTTCACCTTCCACAGACAGTAACATATTCAGTGCTAACACTTACTATTCAATCAGTTCTGCCCACGCCAAACTGAAAAGATGTCCTGAATAATGGTATCAGGTATTTTCTTGTACACTATTAATGGTGGGGTCAGGAGACTGGAAAGGGTTAGAGCCTCTCTGCTAACTGAAACTTTCACCTTTCACACTTCATTTACTTGCTGGAAATAGTGCAGCTACGCAAGTAAAAGCGAGATCAGAAATTGTCTTTCAATATTTCTCATTGCTGAGAACAGAGTAATGCCATGCACAACATGGCAGACTAGTATCTATTGGGGGAAGTGTGTGCATTTTGGTTACTTAGTGTTACTCTGATATCTCTAATGCTGGTTTTTGCTCTATATTCTCAAACAAGCCATTTATTATAGATTTGAATAATTTCAGTGATACAGCATCTAGAACTGTTTTCTAATTGCAGCGTTTCTATCAGACGTAAAGATGGAAGGGAATGGCATACCTAGCAAAACAGTAATTCCTTCATTGCTGTATTACTATTTTCCACCCTTGGTTTGTTGGTGTATTTCTACTTCACATAAGAGCAGAAAAGAAAACATTGTGAAAGCAGACAGTGAAGTCCTGTATTAGTCAAGTGTCTCATTATTGCTTCCATTAAGCTTACAATGACTGATCTTTGTGTGACTATACCTGAACCTTTTATTTTTGTTCAGTCTGGGCTATATGATTTATTTTTCTAACCTCCATCCCGTTCTCTCTAGACACTGAACTCCCACTGCAATCAATCAAAAAGTCTCCCTACACATTCCAGTGCTTTTTCCAACTCTATAAGCCTTTTCTACTAGTTACCTAAATTAAAATACTGTGTGGATGAATGGACTTCAAAGTTAGAAATTTGATTCTGATCAAATTACATGGATTTAACTCCTTGAGGATGGACAATGTGTGCCCCACTTCTCTTCTTGCATCTTGCCTCTTTACTGAAAGCAAAAAAAACCCCAAATTTACTATGATCAAATCGGAAATAACTGGTTAACTGTGTCTTTTTTTAAAAAAACTATGACCACTTACCACATAAAACCTGAAAATATTTTCCTTTTAAGCAAGAAAACTATGATAAGTTTGACTAAGTTTGGCTTTAAAACCTGTTAGATTCCAAAATGCTTTATGTCTTGGTTTTATTATTTGTCTATTCTGCATCTTAAAGAACAGGTATCCAGATAATGGTGTGATGTTTTTAAACATGTCTGCTACATAGCTGAACTGCTCTCTGTCTTAAAAACATGTATAGCATTTACTTATGCGATACTGGACAGATTAAATCTCAAATACTGGGAAAAAATCAATCCTTCACTGAAAGAGGAATTCTGAAAATAGACCTTGTTTGTTTGGGGAAACTTCTTGCTTCCCCAAATGAAAATCAGCAAGTTATTCAGCTTAATATAAGAGCAAGAATGCTTTCTTAGTCTTAACAGAACTTGCTTCATGTGAAGGAATTCATTTTCTGCAATGGTTCTGCAGTCATCAGCATTATTTGGAAACAACATCTAAAGCACTTGCTATTTAATGGAAACTGCAGAGTTTTACAATTGACTTGCTCTGTAGTTTCTGAAACCAAACCAAGCCAATCAACCAAAGGAAACCTCTTTCATGAATCTGTTATTTACATATAAAGCAGACAGGAAAAAGGTATTTTGTTAGCTCTGGAGACACAGTTGAAGGAGGTTTTAAAAGATTAGGAAGTATAATGACAGGTGCACAGTGTTCCTTAAAATGAGACAGGAAGTGAGTATGCGACAGAACTTTATGGCATCATCCTTCTGTAGAACTAAATGAACAAACTGTTCTCTCTTAATAATGACTATACACTAACATTTGCAACCAAGTATTGTGCCTTTACTTGACCTTTAACACATTGTACTGCATTAATTGCCTTAACTATTCAATAATGACAGCCAAGTCCTGGTTGCTCCCATATTCCTTCTGTCTGAAGTTATTTTTTAAAAATATTTTCCCGAAATTTTAAACTCTGCAGTTGTTTTGCGTTCAACAAAGCTCTGAAGTTCAAGCAACCCAATATGTGACATCATCTCAAAACTTAACATTCTCACCATGCAATTTTTCAGATGATGTTTCTAGCAAAACCTGCCTCAGAAAACGCTAATGACCATGGCACTTTCCTTCTTACCGCCATTTCCAACACCACTTACTACTACATTTCAAATGTTCTCAAATATTTCAAAGCCACAGTGAGAAAGATAACTTCCTATTTAGAGCTGGAGTCCATTTATCAATTTTGTCTATCTTTGCACTTGAAACATGAACTAATAACAATAGGAAAATAATTAAGTATCTAGACAGATTATCTGGCCACTTTGGAGAATCGAAGCCCAGTTAGACTGCACATTTTTTGTTGTTGAAATTCTCAGACCTGCAAAGATTGAATCCTTCAGTATACTACTACTAAGTCCTAGGTCTTCCAGTGACAAAGTCTGATTGACACCTAAAACAAAATGGGCCTAATAAAAAGAGAAAAACCGGAAGAGACACTAATCAAACTCTAATATTGAACATCTGAATCTGAAGTCCCAAGAGTGCTTACAATTCCCACTGCTTTCATATTACTTACCTTTTACTCTAGTTTCTAAACACAATTACTCTGATTCTGCAGATATTTAAAATCTTAAAGTTCACAACATTATAACTTTTCAGCTAGCATTTGAACAAGCAGTGGTGCAAGTCCAGAGACATAAACATACCAGCATGGAGAGGGTAAAGTATACTTCTAGTAAAGAGGAAAGGAATTTTGCCTCCTGAATGTAGATTTACTTTGCAGTAACAAGCAATAACGAAAGTTAGAAGCAAATAGTTAAAAGTCAGTATATTTTTACGCATGGCTACAGATTTATGATTATGCAGAGTTAGCTGCAAAGTTTGGAGGGAGAATTAGAGGGAAATAGCTCAGTGTTATGGTACAAAATTATTAACAGAAAAGCAATTAGCCATGTGTGACAATTAATAGGAAAGCAGCAAAGTATATAGCATATGCCCATTGCTACAGCACACACCATTATGTTACCAGTATGATCCTTCACAATGCACTAAGTAGAGAAGAGAAGCAAGGTGTTTCAACTCACCTCCTACAATAAAAAAATAAAGCAGTGTTCTGGGGGGGGTGTGTCTTTTTTTTCCCTCCGTATCTTCTTCACATATGCTGTATAAACTATTAAACTGTAAACTTGAGTTCATAAATTAATGCATTGATGACTTTTATCTCTGCTCTTTTAGGATTTATCTCAATGATCATTTTCCTGCATTGAAAATTCACTTCAGGGGTTAATGAAACATACCAGGGCAGTATTCAAAAGCAGTCTGAGGGGACTGGTGGGAATAGTGACTGTCTCCCACATCCTCATCCTGTCATATTGTCAAGTACAAAGTTAGGGTGAACTCTGTTCACTGTTGTCCACCCAGATATTCTAGATATTTTATCAGAAGTCCAGATGAACACTTAAAACAGTACTTCGGAGTCAAAAATTTAAAGTTTTGAAGAAGATGATGTGTTTAAACATATTAAACAACATTCCTAAAACATATCTCATTCTCTTTGATTTAGTTCAAATTTTTATGCTTACTAGAAGCTTTTCTCCTTTCATTGTCCTTGGCCAGATCATCTAGTTTTAGGTTTCACCCAAAACTCTTTTAACTCAAACTGTTCTCACTGTTTGCTCTGGGATTTGGATCACCCCCTATATACTCAAAGATGAAAGTAGTTCAAAATAACAAAACTTCATAGGGAGATCTGACTGTTGGTCACACATATTTCCTGTCACAGAAACAAATGACCTACCTTACTATGTTCACACACAAAGTTCAATAGAAATATAAAAGTAGCTTGAGGTGAACACCTTAAGTGTGGCAAGTTTTTATATGGAAAGCAAACTACCTACGAGTGGCTATAAAATCTGATCAGAAAACAGCAAGCAGCAGATTGGAGGAAGTTCTTCTTATTACTTCATAAATCTATGGTGTTAGTTTTGAATTATTATTCAAGGTGGTCCCTACCAGGCATACAGAATAGCAAGAAAATCTGCACAAACAAGAAGTAATCTGAAAAATAGTTCCAACAACACTGCCCCATGTCCCTCTAACATCTATCTGAATACAGCAGGTAATAAAAACTCTAAGATTATGAAGCAGATCACAGCACTTTTCCAGAGGGAAAAAAACCCATAAATTCAAGGCTTCGTCTGGGTAATGTGCTACTTTCATAGAGGTAGGATCAGAAAAGGCAAGAAGTGCTCTGAAAACACAGAACTAACTGTTGTCCGGTGAGTCTTGGCTGTAACACAGAGTAACAACAGGAAAACTACAGACATTAAAAATAAGGTCAGGCACAGTGTAACACCAGTTTACTTGCTAAATGATCATATCATTGTACTTACGCAAGGGTGGATCAAAAGACAAAGACTGGTGAAAAAAACAGTGAGGGCTGTATCTGACTCTCCCTTTCTCCTAATAGAGTCTCCCTCTGAGTATGATATACTGTATCCTGAGAGCAAGGATATTCCAAAACATCCACCAGGCATTGGTAAAGACAGGAATTAGGAAGAGGCATATTAATGCTGCACTGTATAGGTTGGAACCCACGTTACAGGCCTGCTTAAACACAGCTCAGCATACTTAACAAGTTGGTAAGTGTTCCTTCCCATACCACAGTGAGGTTTTTTAGTGGGCACATTTCACTCATGCAAGCAAGAGATGAATGAGTCATGAGTGATTTCCTAACAGCTCTGCAGAAACTAGTCCAATACCATGGCTGTGGGAGAACTGAGCTGGACAGGCAGTTAGAGCACAGAGGAACAAGGAGAAAGAGTCCAAAACCATCAGTAAGAAGCAGAGAGTAAAGAGGATAGAGTCCATGTAAACAGGAAATAAAGGAAGTCTTGCATTTCACCCTGACCACAGTGTGTAATTGCTATGGATAAGAAAAATTAAACAATTCCTTTCACACTACCTACGCGCATAACCAAATAGTCATTGTACTCTGCATGCCATCATGCCGACCTAAATCCACCTTGCTATAGTCCTGTGACTAAGCCTAGAACTATGGTAGACTTGCATGGCAAGAATAGCAGAATTTTTAAGCAGATCATCTGAGTTTGGATAGGAGTTCAGTCAATAAAACTTTGTGCTTTTATGCTTGCTTTCTTCTCGATTTTTTTTAATCCAGGACTCTTAGCTAGTAGCTCAATTAAGACACAGTAAATATAAAGAGCTCCTTAGGGAAAGTAGTCCTTCTCATTCTAATTACTCCATTTGACCTTAGTGCCAAGGTCTGCAAAACAGCTGCTGGCCAAGAGTTGAAGAATTATTGTACCTACTTCCTTAAGAGATAGGTTATTCCAGATTTCCTAGTTCTTATGAAATGAAATCTACTAAACTGATTTTAGTAGCTGTGTGGCTGGCACTTGCAAGTTTTTCAGCAAAAGTTGCTGACCAACAGGGAAGTCTTCAGAATGGTTCACAGTATCTTCAGTATAGATCTCACTCAGTGTGCATGAAAAGTCAAGAGATCTTTTAATACTTGCAGGTATTTAATTTAGTGTGATTCTAATATGAACCTAATACCTGGTCAGCTGATCCAGACATGTTAATTTGGTGTAGCAAAGAAGTAACTGGAAAACTAAAAACATGATAGCTGCTAATCAGTCATAGGAATAACTAAATGAGAAATCTTACTTTAAAAAAATAAATTAAAAAATCTCCTTCAAAAAATATTCTGCAAAATAATATCAAATCAGTGTCAGAAGATTCCATTGTTATTGCCTTTAAAACTTTTAGAAAACAACGACCGCGATGAGACAGGATGCTGGAGCACCATCTGTAGCCAGAAAAGCTTTCGGGCTCTCCTGTGACTCTCATGACTGCAGGCTTCTCGCCAACCAGGCAGTTCCCATCCCCTCCTGTAGTCAGACTCAAGACTATTCAGCCAGAACAGCCAAAACAGGCTCTGACAGTATAAAGGACTAACAGCAATTACAGCATTTTGTAGCATGTGGTAATTGAGTCATTATGATCAGGTTGCAACAACTACAAGAAAGAAAAATTCTTACAATAGCTCAGATGGTAACTGCTTGCATATTTTCTTCAGTCTGGATCAGTTATGAAAATGGCAGAGCTCTACTTGATGATTGGATGGAATGCCTTACTTCCAACAGAACCATTCAGGTACCACTTGTATCTATGCAATGCCATAGAAACAATGTCATAGAAACAAGAAGCTGAAACTCACAGTGAGCCAGCAGTGTGCGCTCGCAGCCCAGAAAGACAATTGAATCCTGGGCTGCATCAAAAGGAGTGTGGCCCGTAGGTCAAAAGAGGTGATTCTCCTCCTCTACTCTGCTCTCATGAGACCCCAGCTGGAATACTCCATGCAATTCTGGTGTCCTCAACATAAGAAGAACACAGAACTGTTGGAGCAAGTCCATCAGAGGGCCACGAAGTTGGTAAGAGGACTGGAGCATCTCCCCTATGAAGACAGGCTGAGGAAGCTTGGGCTGCTCAGTCTGGAGAAGAGAAGACTACATGGAGGGGACCTGCAAGGGAACTGGAGAGGGGCTCTTTATTAGGAACTGCAGTGATAGGACAAGGAGTAAAGGGTTCACATTGAAGCAGGTTTAGGTTAGAAATTAGAAAAAAAAATTTACTGTAAGGGTGGTGAGACACTGGAGCAGGTTGCCCAGGGAAGTGGTGGCTACCCCCCCCTGGCAGTGTTCAAGGCCAGGCTGGATGAGCCTTGAGCAACCTGGTCTAGCGGGGAGGTGTCCCTGCCCATGGCAGGGAGGGTTGGGACTAGATGATCTATAAGGTCCATTCCAACCCCTAAAGTTCTATGTCATGCTGATCTAAATGGCTACAAAACCATGACCATATCTTCCAGTGCTGAATCAGATGCTGCCCTACCATGTAATAATGGTGACAGGCTAAACACTTTTTTTGCTCATCTCAGCCCAAACTCTAAATTAAAATGAAGTGCCAGCAGCAACCTTAAGCAGTTTTTAGGTATGGAAATGGCAGGAGGTCATTTGTAAATTATCAGTCAACTCCTAGATTCCAAACCAGCTATGACTTGCAAACATTTGCCGGAAGTGTCTTCATTCATTTATGACTAGACAGACAATTGCACCTTTTCTTTCAAGCTTTTTGGCTTTTCATAAGTGGTACCTCTGAGGCTGACTAAACAAATGCAAAATGATAACAGAGACAAACACCTTAGCCAAAACCAGCCAATCATACCAATATACCAAGTGGGACAAATCGACAAAAATAAACACCACCATGCCTACATTCAAATCTTATCAGTAGAGTAAGAATTGACTTATTTTGCCTGTCTGGAAAGAAAGGGCGGTGATGAAGCAGCTTTAGGAAAGTGTAAGTGGGCTGAGTAACACAAGTGTGATGCAGAGATGTCATGACAGGTCCAGAAAGCCAACCTTGTAGCACCTACTGTTTTTATCATTATGAGGTGATAAAAGTGTTAGCCACATGTTCACACCACTTCCCTAATGGCAGTGAGACCACCTTGCACCTTATGTAGCAGGACTACAGCTGCTCTGCTGCCTATAGCAGACTTCCGCTCAAAGCAACTCTCTGGTCTGTCTGAAGCTGGTCCTCCTCCCAGGAATGTGTCCCCAAGACTAACCAAAGGCCTAGCTTCATTTCAAAAGCCAAAGCAGAAGCTATTATGAGAAACCACCTTGTTCTGTTTGTAATCTGTGACCCTTAGCAGAAATGCAATGTGGAACATGTATTATTTCATGGCAAATGACAGTGACAATGAAAAAACAGTTCCAGTGTAGAAATTTCTTAAACTCAAGAAGTCAAAGTGATGGTAAGTACTGTAGAGGAAGGACCAAGATACCATGGAAAACAGGTATATTAGAAATGTAATCATAAGTACATGACTTTCCTCCTTTTTGTCACTGAAAGTGGAAAAATATAACTTTTGTATAGAAATGTGGAAAACACATTCTAGACAAGACACTAGGTAGATATAAAGAGACATACTTCTACTGACTTCTTGACTACCCTTGCACACCATTAATGTCTTTAATTTTAAAAGAATTCTAAGTTCCACCTATGAATCATGCCCACTATGTATATACCTATTATTTTGTCAATTTTAATGCATGAAAAGCTACTGTTCCAGTTGTAATGCTGATAGTCTCAAAGAGTTTAAAAGTCAAATAATTTAAATATGTTAAACAATTTGGGTATTCTCATTCACACTATTTTGTCTTACAGTTAAATCTCCTTTAAGCCAATTTTGTTATTCCCTGCAAATGCAAACCTTGCTATTTCATTTACAAGTAACAAGCCTTCCTGTTCTGAGAAAACAATTACTTTACAGGAAGTAATAGTATCAGAAGTTTCTTGGCATGTAGGTTTACTAAAAAAACAAAACCAGCACAACATTGTTATCTTCCACTTAGAACTGACATCTGCATGGTCTTTCAAACAGAAAGGTCTAAAATCCTCTGATGTCTGAACTAGCTGGTCTCTGAACTGCCCATCAATAAGAAATAATCGAGTTACGTGACCACATATGAGTCAATATGAGGATATGCAAAAGTTCTCTGTCCTTTTAGTGAGAGGTAGGACCATTAGTCCCATGGCTACCAGATGGGTGTTGTTCTGCACTGTGCAGAATAACAGGTTTGTTCCCTCATTTGTGAGAAAAAACTTCTAGGATATACGGTGAATTGCAGACTTTCTCAGTTCCTTCTGCATTTTAGTTTATTCCTGTCTCTCCTGCATTTCAGAAGAAAGCAGAAATTAATGCTTTTTTTCCAGTGATGGTTCTTGTCTCCCCTTCACAGTCTGAGGCCATTTGATACCTTTGTCAAGGTGATCAGACTGTGGTCTAGATAGTCGTTTTAACTGCAAAGGTTCTTCCGCAAACGATTATAGTTGAGAACCACAAGACTGGCCCTAGGATGAAATTATAATGAGAAACTACCACTCAAGTGAGCTGCTCAAAGCTTTCATTACATTTTAATAAAATACTAGAAGTACTGCTCAGTCTTTTCCACTGCTTGTCAACATGATCAAACGCATCCTATTATTTTTGGGACCATTTCTGCCAGATGCAGTCTTAGTGTAGAGCACTGGAACAGGAGTGTAATTACAAGTCATACATCCTGATTATTTGCTAATAATGCTAACACCTGTAAAGGTTGCCGGTAACTGGCAGTCAGGTAAAACTAGTTTACTCCAATCTTATTTTTCCCTCTGACCAGACAAGTGCCTTGGCTACCACAAAAGATCTGTGGTACAAGAAATGCTAGAATTAGTGGACACCTGGATAAATAAAATCTATTTGGGAGAGTCAACATGACTTGTGTAAAGTGACTTTCTTCTTATAAACTTCTCGGAGTTCTCTGTAGGGTTCAGTTGTGCTATGTGGGTAAATGTGACCCAGTTGACATAGTTCACTTGAATATCCAGAAAGTTTCTGGCAAAGACTTTCACCACAGGCTTTAATGGAAACTAAGCAGCCACTGTATAATTAGGTACGTTCTGGCATGGATAGGTAACTGGTTAAGAGGTAGGGTGTAGGAGTAAATGTGAAGCTGTAAACACACAAGAAAGTTACCAGCAGAGTTCCGCAGAGGTCTTTTCTGGGATCCACATTAATTGACATATCCAGAAAGCATCTGGAAAAGCAGTAGCAAAGTACAGACAAAGTTTGCTGATGATGGAAAGCTCCATCAGCTTTCCAAGGTAACAGCAGTTACCTTGAAGGCAAACTGTAAGGAACAGAAAAATGAGTCTCTTATAAGACAGAGTGATTAGGCAATAGAAGGACAAATAAAATTCAACTTAGATAAGTGTGCCAGTGCCCTGAGTGCACTAAAAGCACTTAATTGACTTTCAGTTCTTGCTGGACATAAACTGCAGGTGTATCTGTCTCTGGGTTTTGTCTCTGCTGCTCTTGACATGACTCTCTGGATGGAGCCTGGACCTGCTTCTTTACCTCATCCTGTCTACTAACCCAGCTCAGACATTGTGGTACTGCGCCCAGCCAGTGAGGACTCTGCTGTGCTGGGATCATCCTGGCTTCCAGATCCTCTTTCATCATGGGCAACCCAGCTCCTGCTGCTCCCAGCCAGGTGACAGCTCAGGGCACATGTGGGTGTCCTAGTCTGGGTTTAATGAAGCTGTTTAGACACAGGCAGAGGATGTGTGGGTGTAGGTCCTGGGTGGGGATGTTCAGGGCAAGAAAGGGAGT
>NW_008676824.1:0-20602 GCF_000695815.1 Acanthisitta chloris | reverse complement strand
AGACAATGTAATGGAGATATGACAAAGGTCTACAATCGGTCTATGGGTGACAGGGAAAAGAGAGAGAGGGAGTACCTGCACACTATCATCACTTGGTAGCCACTTGTTATAGATGCCAAGTTCAAAGTAAGGAGAACAAGATGGTTCTTTATGTAGTAGGAAGTGAACATGTAGCACTACCTGCTTGAGGATAACTGTGGATGTGTGAGTTCAAAGGGAGAGTAGGCAACTAGCTGGCAGAAATCCACTGCAGATGACTAAACAGGCAAGCCACACCAGCCTCAGTGAGATTTGCATTCCCAAAATGGAAACAGTTGAAGACTGGGAGAGTTTTGAAGGGAAGCATCATGTACTTAGGCCTTGTTTTAACTCTTCTATTCCAGATGCTTGCCTATGAACACTGGGCTGCTTTGACCCCCTGGCTTAAACCAGTAACAGACCTACTTCTGTTCCAAGGGAAGATGGGCATCAGGACCTTGTCCACTGTTACAGGAAAATTAAATTACTTGATGACCTGTAATCTGAAAACTGCCACAACAGTTGGCAGTTATTAAACATTTCATAATTTCTAGAAGACTCATTTGTCTTACCACTAGCTACATGTCTGGAAGACATGAAAAACAACCTTAGCGCTAAAGGAAATCCTTTTTCAAATCTGATGCCTTAAGGACTACAATCCTTATTCTTTTTGAGGATGTTGGCACCAAAGTTGCTAAGGAAGAAGGGGGATGGTTGGCATTGCATGCCAGTTCCAGTCTTTCATCTAGCAGAATATCTTCACATCAAAGATATCCTACCCTTGACTAAATATATTTTTTTATTTACTTATTTTATTTATTACTGAAGAAGTAGGAACCTTTCCACAAAGCTCTGGGCACCCTGCCATCACTTCAGATACACAGAAAGATTTTATGAATTTCAGAGAAGCCCATTTCCTAGCAAAATGCCACCTTCGTTCTAACCTCAGTCCACACAGGACCTACTCATACAGACTCCAACACTCTCCAAGTGCTCCTCCAGAAACTAACACTGTGGAATTAAAAGCCTTACCATTTTTTCTCATGATAGCAAAACAGTGACAAGAAAATACCCAAGTGTAACATTGAATCTTCTATTCCAAATGCCAAAGTGTTTTGTTTTCTTTTTCCAACAGGTTGACACAAATCAATCATCAATAAACTAAAAATTACAGGGTCTTAAAAAAAAAGGTCACCAAAAAAAAGCAAACAAGCAAGCAAAAAAACTCTCTAAACCAAACCACACCCATGCACAGTATCACTCTGGAAAGAATACTGGATAAGATGGAGAAACAATGTTTTTCAAATGTGTAACCAGAAATCCCCATGAAGTTATGCATCGAATAAAAAGTTGAAAGGAAAAAAAAGTCTTTTAAGTGACAGGAGCATGCAGGAAGTACTACAACAGAATACCTCTCTATTCCTTTTTTTTTTTTTCATTTTGAAATACTACATTCTGGTGTTACATAGGTAATATAGAACCAGGTTGCTCTTTTTCTAACTGATGGATCATTCACAGACTGCAATAAATAATTAAATTAAAAGGAAAGTTCATCTACTCCTAAGCAAACTGCTTCACAGGGAAGTAGTTTGATTACTCCAACCACTGTCAATCTCAGCTTCCTTAAACTGTCTAAAAATATAGCAAAGAATATCTTAAGTGAGAATGAATGAAACAAGAAAAATAAGTAAATAACATTTTGTTAACAAGACTTCAGCTCTTCTCTGATACAATAAAATTCTAACTAAGCATCTCTGAGAGTAATTGTATTTTTATCTACATACACACAGACATGTCAGCAATATAAACCCCTCCCAGAAACATTCGGGCACATTAGGATCACATAATCAAGGCCTACTGAAGTTAGGAAATACCAGAGTTAACCTTCCTCTGGCCTTTGTGCATAGATAATTGAAAAAAAATCTTCAATTACATAATCTCATACTACTGTTTTTGCAGGATCTCATTCAGTGCACAGGAAGAATAAATCCCATGAAATAAGCAACTTTTCAGTATCCTGCTTTTCATCTGTTCCTCAATGTGTGACCCTCAGTGTGGAAGCAATTCCAGCCCTCCCCTGAGACATAATCACTGATTTCCTTGTGAGCTTTTCTGCGATGTTCATCAGCATAACATTTGAACATTTCTTCAACAGTTGTTTTAATTAAAAACTTACAGTATTATTGTGAGGGAAGATGTAGTCTTACAGTCATTTTATAGAAATGTCATTGAGGAACAGCAAGATTAGAAGAATCTTCTAATGTGTCTCATTTCAGACATGCAAGACCCAGCTTACTTGTGATTAGCAGCATTATATAGACGTTTATATAGTTAAACATAGTTCCTATTCACTTCAGCTGCAATTAGAGATTCAGGTCATTCTATAGGTTTATATTAGGCACAGAAAATGAGACACACTAACAACAGCCATGAAATACATTTGCTCAGCCACCCCTAGCAGAAAAGAGTCAGAGACAGCATTCAGCTTTCTAGCACAGCCTTCAGCCACCTTAGCCACAAGATATTCTTGCGATCCAGTACCTAATTTTGTGTATATATTCTACCTTTGGCTACACTTTAAGCAAAGACTTTAAAAACCATGTTCATTTTCAGCCTCATAGCATGTCTGCTCTGTACAATGCTAGGGGCCAATGACCAAAAGCAGGTGGCTTTGTAATAAAACTGGAATCATCACTGTGGATGTGAAAATCGAAAAATCCATAGGCAACCTTAATTATGCAATTCTGTTATTTCCATATTACAGAACTCCTAGCTTTCTAGCCTTAGCACTTTCTTTCAAGTATTTTCTTACTGAAGTTTTCTTCTGTTATTTAAAATTAGTCAAATTTGAAAACCAACCCTTGTGAGACAATCAAAGGAAACCTACCCCGCTGGTCTACCACACAGGTCTCACCAACCCTTGTGAGACAATCAAAGGAAACCTACCCCACTGGTCTACAACATTTCAACAGAATTAGCAAGTGCTGATTCTAGATTACCATTCTCTGTTTCACTAGCTGAATCCCAAGCTTTTCCTCACCTCCACGTAAGACAGGAAATTATTAGAAAGTCTGTCAGAATTGGTGTGATTGAAGGGTTGTGTTACTTTCAAGTAGCAACAGGTGAGACAATCAAAGGAAACCTACCCCACTGGTCTACAACATTTCAACAGAATTAGCAAGTGCTGATTCTAGATTACCATTCTCTGTTTCACTAGCTGAATCCCAAGCTTTTCCTCACCTCCACGTAAGACAGGAAATTATTAGAAAGTCTGTCAGAATTGGTGTGATTGAAGGGTTGTGTTACTTTCAAGTAGCAACAGACAAGAAGAGACATTTAATAGCATGTGACATTTCAGAAATAAACATACTGTGTAATAATTAGAAAAGACAGATTACAGGAATATGACAATACCCATATATAACTGGGAGTCTGAATATTCACTCAAACCTCTCATATTGCTGCTGATAAAAAGGTGCTTACAATGAAAACCATTGTTCATTCAAGTCTCACACAAATATTGTTTTTTCCATGACCAAAGCAGCCTATACCCAAGAACATAATTTACTTAAAGTGTGGACAAAGGCTCTGTGCTATTGGGCTGGACTTATAAATCTGTCAGCACATGCAGACAGTACAGGAGATCCACCTGCACAATCCAAACAAACACGGTAATGTGTTTCCATATGGATATCTGTCCTTAAACTGTTCCAAAAGCTTAGCTGAATATTTACTTGTATTTAAGTTGCATCATAAACATATAATGGTTTAGGATAATTTTATCAGTCATTTTTATCACATATAATTTACACTAATTGTATTTTTAAAGTACCATCAAAGAACAAGTCAGGTAACTTTATTTACAGCAGTACACAAACACAGACAATATATCACCAGTGAGATATGATAATGCTAACTAGTAATAGCTTACTTAGGAAAGTTCATGCTACATGGAGAAAAATAATAAAATACAACTATTATTACTATTCAACATTTATCTTATGCTTAGATTACTACTTTAAGAGGACAACCCTCATGGAGTTGCATTATAGCTTTAAAAACATAGCAGGCAAATTGTTAATCTTGCTGAAAACTTTGCACGTGTAATACATACCATAACTACAAGAAAAGTCCATAAGAACATATTCACTGAATCAGTGTTTAAACTGAGAATATTGGTCTTCAGTGTTTTTCTTAACTGTTGACAAATTGGTTAGTCCAATACTGGTAGCTAATGGTGCAGATTATTTCCTTGCATTTCAAGTAGCTGGTCCTTGAATGTACAGACTACCTCAGCTATACAAAGTCTGCTTGCATAGCATTTGACTATCATAATATTTGTGACCATTGGTATTTGTATATATACTTCTAAGTTTACAGTCCAGCACCATAATTATTATGAGGAAGGATATAAAAGCAAAAACAGGGACTGTTGTTGAGAAATATTGTGAGGGCCAGTATAAAACACTGAGCCATAAACATGAAGACCATGAAATTATGACCGTCCATAAAGAACAAATCACAAGTACCACAGAAGAGGTTCTTGGCAAGAAGAAGTTTCACCAACTGCTATTAAGAAATTTATGTTTTTGACTCACAGTGCTCATGTTTTGATGAGCACCTTCTAGTTTAAGACTTTTTTTTAAAGCATGTAACATTATTTTTTATTTTGCTGTCATTGCATCATTTCTGACAATGAATTCTGTAATGGTAAACCAATAAAAATCTAATGTGAAATACCACAAATTGCTAAAAGATGAGATTTTTTTTTAAGTTTGGCTTGATCCCTGCTAATAGAAGATGTTTCTTCAGATTTTCACATATTTCAAGTGAATAAACACAGTAGCTGATTAAGATAAGAAGCACTGCAGACCTCACCCTAAAGATTAAAACTCTGGCCAGGCTGAACTATCTTCTCACTGGAAACACATACTACAGTAAAATACTAGGAAAACTCAAAAATGCCACTGTAATCAAAATCAATCCATTTCAGGAGGAAAAAGAAAGCTTTCCTCTGTGAGTTAGGATTAAAAACCCAGCAGATTATGAATAGATGGGTAGGTAAAAACAAGAGTGCATATTTAGATTCTTATTTTATCTTAACTTACTCTGTCAGTTACTGAACAATCCCCAGCCACATGCTGTAAACCAAACTGAGAAAGAGAGTCATGCAGCAAAAACGTTGGCTTCACCTCAGCTCAGTTTTTGAGAGTGCTGAGAATGTACATTTCTCACTTAATGTCTGGGAATCTGAGGTGCTCTGACTCCTGCAAATGGTACCATGTCCTGCACAAAGCATGAAAAGAGCCAGAAAAAAAAAAAAGTCTTTCAGTATCAGTCCTTCCAGAAGAGTTTGTGCATCTGAGTTTTTTACTGAAGCTCAAGTTAGTTCTTAAGTACCAAGAAAGGATTCACATGACATGGGGATTACACAGACAAAAAGCAGAATACAAAAACCTCTTCCATTTCACTGGGTGAGATCACAGCAATCTGCAGACAAACCCCCCAAGTTACAACATATAATCACTGCCAAGTGTACACAGCAACTTTTCTTTCATTCTTTAAGCCTTGTTCCTTTCTGAACACTGAACAGCAATGATGGAGCACCATGCAAGTTAAGTCTTTTAAAGGCATGGGGCAGAACTTTGGTTTTCTCTAGCACAGGAACACTGTTTGGCCAAGACACAAACTCCAAATAGTTTCTATTAGGACATTCAGGGAGGGATTTTCCAAGGAGCTCCGCAGTGATGTACCTCTGCTCTTATTCAGTGATAGTAAAACTTGCATTGACTTTGATTAGACTCAATAAAATCAATGTTATGCAACCCAGTTAAGACAAAGGAACCACCAGACCATATAGAGCTGAACATTTACTGAAGAATTTCCTTGTATCTTAGTCCAGAAGCTGTGCAAAGCAATTTCAGGATTAAACCAGATTTGCCTCAATTTCACCATTCCTAAGCATAAAAATGCAAATCGCATGCTTGCTATGAAATTAGTTCATTATTTTTTCAGTCATGACATTACTAAGTTGCTTTTTGTTACTTTCTTGGGAAAAAAAACGTATTTATTTAAGGAATTATTTTTTAAAAACATGGTGGAATTTTAAAATGAAAGCAATTTTCTCTTTTAAATTCAGAATATTTATTACATCAGAAAACTGATTAAGTCGATAAAGCAAGAAAATACTTTTAAAACAACAGCTATAAAAACTGGACTCTTCTCAGCTACATTTCTGGCACCTGATACACTCCAATGCTATGATGTGCTATGCAGAAAAGATTTATGCAGCCAAGCGCAAGAAAATAGGCATTTTTTTCTCAAGATTTTGAGTTCAGCTATTGATTCTATGATTACATTGCCAGTCACTCAATATTGACATGCTGGAAACAGAACAACTTCAGATACTTTGTTGACGGTAATAATCAAAGGAGTCAGTAACTACAGGAGTTGCTTAAAAGAACAATTGTATCACATACATCAACACTGCTGAAAATGGAGGGAAGAAAACGACTCCAAATTAAAGACAGCTGATTACACCAGATATTATTTGCTGGTAACTTCTAAGTCACTGGTGTTTGGCAAGAGATTTAGAAATCACTCATTTGGTATTACCCACATGTGAAAAATATGTGCAGATTTTAATAGAGGGAGGAGTGTATACACAGAGAGATGTTTGCCTTTTTAATCCTCAGTACTACCATATGATTGCCATGTGCCATCAGAAGGAGAAATTTCTTATTCTACCAATGCTACTTCTGCCTTTTTGACTCTCACTGAGACCCTTGCAAGAACACAGAAAGTTTAAATGCAATTCACTTGTAAAGTAGTGAAATAATCACTGAACAGAAGAGCAATTCCTCATATGCAGAGGCAGGCAGAAGGAAGCCCTGACTGATACACAATGTTTTTTAAAAACGCCACAACTTCTAACTCATTGTATGAATGATGCCTTTGTTCAATATCAGCATTTCACCTTTTTTCTTGTGTGTGTATATTACATACATACATGAAATGTAACAGTTCTCTAAATCAGAGTTGAAATCCAAGACAAGTTGTACACCATTTGAGTGATCTGTTGTTCAAAACGTTGGATAGCAGGATGCACACACTCAGCACAAAATCTCAGTTATTTAAAATTTCATTACAAAAGACATACTACTGGTGTTTGTGTATTTCTAGCAACTTATCAGACAATATGATTTCAGGATTCTCCATATGCTTCCGCTTTCTGTATAGTGCAGTATGATATATGACTAACACACTCTGGAATTGGAAGATATTTAGACAGACTCAGAAGAAAAAGAACAACATTGAAAGATTCAAAATTTAAAGCCACTTATACACCTCTCCTGTAAATTCAAGAGAATAAGAAAAACCAGCTGCCCTCACACCACAAAAAAACCACAGAGGACTAGGTCACTTGTACAAGTGCCTCTGTGATAACTTCAACCATGAGGTCTTTTTCTTCACCTAAAAAGCAAGTCCTGATTAAAAGACGCCTTCAGCTTCTTACTATGGATTTGTCACTGAACAGCTCTTAATTAAAAGGGCTGTCAGAAGCCAGAGCATGGATCTGAACAAAACAAACTCTGTTTGAGATAAGGAGTTGCAGCTTTCTGTCTGACACCCATTAAGATGCATATTCATGAGGGAAAAATCTGGAATTGGGAAAAACTCTGATCACATTTTATCCTTTCAAAAATTAGGTTAGCTGTGTGACAATCTTTTCAGGGATCTACCCTGTGTTCTGCAAGAGCTAACTCTTGCAAATATTTAGCCCTGGGAAAGAAAAAACAGCATTTGTTCTACAGTGTACTGGGAGACAGTTGGACTACTTTGGGGATATCCAGAAGAAAAGTGGTTCCAAGAACAGAACTATCTTTCTGGCACACTTTAACTGAGCACAATATTTTCCAACGCACACTTTTTCAGTCTCCAAGAACTTTAAAAAAAAAAAGTTTTCTGAAAATATGTCATGCTGACACCTATAAAATATTAAGTTACATCTTACCTGACATAGCTGTATTTTCAGAGCATTACACAATCCGAGTTACTACTGGTGGCCCCTATTGTCCAATTTGACTATTTGCTACACTGGAATTTGGACAAACCAGTAAAAAACTGAAAAGATGTTCAGAAATTACTGAAGACGAAATTCATGGAAGGGGAATTGGTAAACATGTTTGGGGACTGAAATCTTGAGGACAATTAGCGAAATTGTTTTCAGCTAACAAATTGAAAAGCCAACATACTGCTCAAGTGGCTGTAGTCCCAGATAACAGGGTAAAAAAAATGACAACATGAAAGATGATATAAAAGGAGCATAAGTTCATTGTGGTACCAAAAAAATATGACTGGAGTTGGGTTTAGAGTGGAAAGTGGCTTGATCTTTCCAGAGAAGGCAAATAAAATTAATTAGTGTGAATCATATGTGAAGGCCAGGCTGCATAAACAGACCTCTAACTATGAATTATACACTTAATTTTCCTGTACTGCAGCAAGAGTTAGAACTTAATCTGTCATTTACAGGAACTGAACAGACCAGTGAGCACTGAACCCAGACAAAACAAGAGGTGTTTCTGGAAGCCCTCCCTTCCCTCAATATGAGACCTCACATTATCGCATTTAGGGCAGGAAAAGTAGTTTTGGTTAATGCATCACAGCAAAGGATGTACTTCTCTGATGTAACTTATCATTATTGCACTAATATTTTAGTTAACTTTATAGAAAATGCTTACAGTCTATAGCTTTATTTTCCTCTCATAGGAGAGACATTTTTCTCTTCCACTACGAGAGGAAGAAATTTGGAAACAATAGAGGTGAATTATTTAAGCTATTTCATACACAATTTTAACAAGGAATATAATTTTCCAGGTGGGTTTTCTTTTATTGTAGCACCTTACTAAATTGTAGCTAGAATTCCCTCACTTTTTTTTTTCCAAATTCTTGAAAAATAAAAGCCATATATGTTTTTCTTCATTTTAGTATTGTATATCTATCTCAGACATCTCTGTGCTGTGGTTGTACAAAAATGCAAATTTTAACATTTCACTTATCAGAGACTGATAATTGAGGCCTTGGTCATTGAGCATTGCATGTTACACCATGTGCAAATCACTTAAGCAATCCCATTAAGTAAACAAATCCTATATTCTAGCAAAACAATCATGGGCATAACAATAGGCATCTAAAATCTGCAAGATCAGCCCTTCTGATTAATAGAGAAATGCTGACTTTACAGTAGTAATCACTCAACTTATAAAAGGTCCACTGGGATATTAAATAAACCACTTTAATTACTCAGTATCAGTGATAAATACTAATATGCATGTCACACATGGTATGTAAGGAACTTTGATCTATTAACACCTTCACTTCATGATACAACATTTCTCATATTACTAATCCACATGAGAAAAAAAGTGACATTCTCAAAGACTTCAATCTTTTAATAAGACAGAAACACATTTTGTTCTAAAGTGTCTGTTCACTTTATTGAGAGCAACTGACAAAGAATTCTTCACATAATAACCTCTATCACAGGCAGCCTTTTGTAAAGCACAGTCCAGCTGGTCCCTAGCCATTCTGGGGCTATTGTTGACTATACCACTAAGGTAGGTACTTTTACTATCTGTTGTCATAGATAGTCTTGACAAACATTCAAGTTGTTATTGGCTATGTTATTTAATTTCTAACAGTGAACATAAAAAAATGAAGCAAAAATAATTTATAAACATATTCTAAAATCTACAGGTCATAAGGACAGGACCTTCAGTGACAGATCGATCTTTCTTTAAAGGTATATTCTTTATAGAAAGGTACATTATTTAGCCTATGTTCTAATAGAGGAGTGCAGAGACCCTCTAACACAAGGTTCTAGTCAGCTTTGAAATTCTATGATGTTTGACCATATTCTGTATGGGTTTGCCTACGAGTGCATATCAGAGAAGGGGGGAAAAAATCACTCTGCTTTTAAGGCAATATGGTTATGGTTAATACAAGGAGATCCAAACACTTTATGGAAAAGAATTATCAACGCCATCAAAAAATTAGAGCTAAAAAAAGGAAACACAGGTAATGAGAAGCAGCTTCCTGAGAAACTAATTTCAAAAGTAATTTACTTTTACATTAACAAACTATTGGCTAAAGGAAATACAAGAAAGCCAGCTATCAATTTTTTCTCTGCAAGATTTGTGTAAACAGAAATTCTAAACACACGCTTCAAGCCAGCAGAAATTCAGATATTAAACAGAACATAAAGGGCATTCATTGCTTCTGATTTGCTTTGCTTAAGCTAAATTAAAATATAAAAGAAGACTGACAGAGAAAGGGGAAAGAATAAAAATACTCCTGAGCTATTCATTAAGCACACAGATTACTTTTGACTAATCTCTCAATTACTCACGATGTATGTATGCCTGTGTAAGAAAGAGACTGCCAGACTGAACAATTTTTTCAAACTTATTAGGTTTTCCAAGGCTTTTTCATAACTTTCAGAAACATGAATTTCCATGCCCGGGTCAGGGACGGCACTCTCATTCACATTTACCCTGCTCAGCAATACATGCATTCCTGTCCCCACCCTTGGGACAGCATGAGAGAAGTTTCACAAAGGACCAGTAATAACATTATAAAATCATCCCCCGCCGTATGCAAGGATTGTGCTGACTGACTGTGTTAATGCCTTGACACTTTGGTTCTTGCTGTGCACATGGTAAGAAAGAGGAAGATATGGGAATGTGCTGACAACCGTTTCATCATTTGCTTGGTGATAGGATCTTTGGCCCCTGTCTAGGGTAGGCAGTTTGAGATCTGTGGTGAAAAAACATACTTCCTGACTTGGCTGTCAGGAAAACCACATCCATTTTCACAGATGGCAATGTCATTAACTCTTGCTGCTAGCACTGGTGGCATGAGCAATACTTCCTACCACACTGCCTTCCCATCTCTTACTAAGCTCCTGAACCCACAGGTTCACTCTGAAATGCTCCCATAAACAAGGGAGGCCCAAGACAGGTTCGATTAAGGAGCATGACAGAGAGAGATGATCTTATAATTGGGGATCGTCATCAGCCATGTGGGTGAAGCACCTGCTTTCAGATTTTTTCTTTTTTCTCACCACTCTTTCTTGATGAATTAAATGCAGCATAATTTTTTGCTTTCAATCATCACTAAAATAATGACATCAAAATTTCAGGGACTGTAATAGAATTGAAACTTACTCTTCAGTGAGCTCATGGGAATTGACTAAACCCCTGGAAACGTGACTATAGATACCATTCTACTTTACTGCTAGATGACCAGAAGGACAAATGCTCACTCTGGCATTAGGTACAATCATAGTAATTCTGTCATAACATCAGTATGGGGCATAACACAGAAACAGTGTAGTATGTATTATAGATGTCCTCATGGTTTTATTAAAATAAATATTTTCTGCATTCTAAATAAAACTAAATATGGTTGCACAGCAGTCAAAATTTAAAATGTCTATTGACTCTTACATAATTATATGTTTATTAATGACATAAGAAGGTAAAAACTTTTATGGGGATGTTGCAACCTCCTCAAATGTCCAAGTGTTCAAAACTCTGAAAGTCCAATACTGACAAGACACTTGAAAACTAGATTGGCAAGTAATTATGCAAACTGGAACGTGCTTTTACTGTCACTGAAAAAACTCCAGTTCTGCTCCTGGGTTATCAATAGAGAGCACAGACAGACCCAAAAGATAGCACAATATTGAAACATTGGACATTTTGCTATGACAGCAGTCAAGCAAAAAAGCAAGGAAGGACTAAACTGAACATTTTTGTGAGGTTACATCCACCTGAAGCAACTGATTTTTACTTTCCATACTGAACTGTTGCTTTCTTATGTGAGATAAGAATGAGGCCATCACAACAGGACAAACATCAAAACAATTTTTTAGCACAGCAATCACAGAATCATAGGATTTTAGGGGTTGAAATGGACCTTACAGATCATCTAGTCCCAACTCCCATGCCGTGGGCAGGGACACCTCCAGACTGGACCAGGCTGCTCAAGGCTTCATCCAGCCTGGCTTTGAACACTACCAGGGGTGGGGCATGCACAACCTCCTTGGGCAACCTGTTCCAGCATCTCCCCATCCTCATAGTAAAAAACTTTTTCCTAGTATCTAACCTAAATTTCCCCTCCTTCAATTTGTACCCAAATGCAAATGCACTGTCATATTCTGAGAAGTGCAATCTCCAATTTCTCATTTCCCAGATTTTGAAGCAAAATAGACTTTACGGGCAACAATTAAAGAACCACTATAGAAACTAGGGAAGTTTGGCAATTACCTAATGTGTTTCACAGCCCCAAGGAAAGAGGACTGTAGATTTAAACCACTTCTGATGGATATTACAATACATTCCCAAGGACTGAGACTCTCCAGACTTACTTGCATTTGATGAGATGTCCTCCGCTCATTCATCTTGCTGTAATTCTTTTTTTCCTTTTCAACTGCCCAGAGAGATCAGACTATCCCTTCCCACTGCAGCTATCTCTTTAAATATTCTCAGTTCTTATGCATTCCCCCTTCTGCCTACTCTAGACCAAAAAAAATCTTAGTTCTTTCTGTCTGCCTTCATTAGTTGTTTTCAAGAACTCTGTTCACTCTTTGTTCTCTTTTTGGGTTTCTGAAATTAATGAAATGTACATATAAACAAAAAGTTATGAATGTCTGAATCTCATATAAAAGCAGATTTAACTAACTCTGTTTAAGAGACCCTCATTCCAACATCTCAGCTTCTATACAGACCTTTCACTGGAAGATAGGCAAGTTGTTCACATGGGAGGCAAGACATACAGTCATCACAGAGAAACTGAGGCACAGCTAAATCACTCACTTAAGGCCACCAGGGACATCTACCCCAGACAGGAATGGAAAGCTGTCAAGTTACTAAATGAGCTATGCTATAACTTCACCCCATGTCACAACACATGACAGGTATGCCGAAACAGTTACGGCTCCTGAGATTCTAACTAAAGTACATACTATATTTTTATAAATCAATTTTAATTTTAATAATTTCTTTATGTCTTTTTGTTTCAAATGTCAGAGCTCATCCACTGAGGTATCAGACCGGTATTTTGGCATGGCAGTCCACTGCTGCACCTGCTTGTAAGTACCATACTGATCAACCTGTGGCTAAACATTCTCTCCACAGGCCATCCTTCTCCTGTTCTAAGCTTTCTGCTGTGTAATCTGTCTCCCAAGCTTTGTTTCTGAAAGCAGGCCAAGTACTGTACTTTTGCTCAAGCTAAACTATAAAACTATTACTTTTGCATTTTTCCATGTCACAGCATGACTGATATCTATAGCCTTATGAATAGCCCCTTAAATAATCCATAAAACCTGGACCTGATGATCTTAATCCCTCGCTTGTATGTAACCTCCTCTAGGCAAGGCTTAATAAGCCCCAATAGCTTTCTAAGCTTACAGCCCACTAGAGAGTCTGGATAAATGACAGATTTTACGATATTTCTACTGTAATTTCAGAAAAGCTTAGGCTGCCAGAGAGATTATGAACACCATATGAATCCACAGCCAAAGTCACCAATACCATTTATGAACATGAAATAAAAAATGCAGGAGCAGCAGAGTTTCCCACCTTGTCTGTCTTGTTCTATTAAAAAATGCAGATGAAAAGACTGCATTTTGCAGCATAACCTATGCTTTTACATCAAACATATAAAGAAACATCAGCCCTGAGAATCTACAGGCAAGTACTGCCAAATGACAGGTTGCTATAAAGGTAAATGTCTCATTTTCATTTGACTTGAGTATTAACAGCAGACTACCTATTATCTCTTGGCACTGTTTAACAGAAATCATTTGCCTATTGAACCTGGGTGTTTGCAGTGTACCATATTTATCTACTTAGCATTCAGGCAGAAAGCAAAATGTGTTTTCCATTTACTCAAAGTTTTGAAGATTTCAAATCTATTCCTGTGAAGGCAAGAAAGAAAAAGTCCCACAGGCATGCACTTGAGATGTAAGACACAGATTCAGGTCTCTGTTCTGATTTCCATCAGAGATCTGGTTCTGAGTCTCCTACATGTCAAACCAGTGCTCAGAAAAGAGCATGAACAGAGACTGGAACACTTTGCTTGCTTTTACCAATCCAATGGCACCAATCATTTTACTGCTGAAGTGGTTAGCCAGAGCATGTATGATTACACAGAAGCGTATCTTGAAGTTTTGCACAGAGCTTTTGACCCATCTACTTGTTCAGTACCAGCATAAGTAGCCATGGTATGTTGTGAGTAGCTGAATGCACAGAAGAGCTTGTGGTTTTCTTTGTCTGTCCTCACAGCATACTGGCTAGGACCTTCTGGCTCATGGGACTTATGCTTGCTTTGTCATCTGCACTCAGTAAGTAAACTGTTATCAAGAGGAGTTAGCAAAGACTAATAATCTTTGGGTCTTAATGTTCTACTCACCAGTTAACAGCCCACAAGAGACATAAATTAGAGCAGTTTCTGCCGATTTATGTTATGCTAAAGATGGCAGCTGCAAGGCCAAGGATCACATATGGTCCAGGAATACAGGAACATACTGGAGCCAGAGGTGAGAGTTGGATCCTAAGGATATTTCTGGCTACACAATTTAATGGAAATTGAAGACACCTATAAAAGTGACATGAATCTGGAAACTGCTACTGCACAGCTACTGCACTGTGCTTTCTCTAACAAAAAAAAAAGTGCAGGTTTTTAAAATTCAAAAAATGCACATTTATCTAAAGAAAAACATTATCAAAGAAGCTAGAAACTCTTTCTACATATAAATAATCCTTTTTCGAATGGCAAGTCTGTAACAGCAAAACTACCCATCTGATACAGAATTAGCTGAGCACCACAAGCTGCTCCAAAATTTTCATATGCTCCAGAACAAACTTTTTTTCCAGTAAAGTAGCTGGAGCTCCTAAAATACTTTGTACTCTAGTACAAAGACAAGACATTTAGTAAATGAAATCTCTCATTAATATATGTAAAGAAGACAGTCAGAATGTACTAAATTATGCTGTGCTGAAGTGTTATCACAGACCAAGATGATGTCAAGTTTAAACTGATTGCTCTTTCCAGTGTATGATTATCTTACATACATATAGTTCACTCAGGAATGTTTCTATTATTTGAATCATAAAAGCATTCAAAAATAATAAGCACACTACAGTTATTTTAGAACTTTGAATTAGAGTGAAGAGTTACTGAATATGCAATCTAAAGGCACAAACAGTACTGTGGAAAAAGGAAGAACTACATGATTGCTCACAGTATTCCAACAACCAGAAGAAATTCAAAAGAGATAGACATTAACAAGGCAAACACAAAGAAAGGACAAAATGAAAAATTAAAAGAACAAAACCAATGGGAAAAAATAGTAACAATTGATAACAGCAAAATTATAAAAAACAACAAAAAGAAAATTCAGCAGTAGGAGAAAATATGACCCAAACCATCAAATCATAAATAATGATTATAATGCATCACCTTCATCAAAAGGTCATATTGTATATAATTCAGCCACACATCAGCATAATCCTCAGTCACCAAAACTTTGGCTCCTAAGGCCATTCATATATGTAAGATGATAAACTGCTGACTTACCTGCTTGTTGCATGCATATAATATATGTGGTAAACAAGCAGAGACAGTGCTGCAGCTTCCATTTCCAGGGATAGCACCACATTTCACTTGCATGAGACATCCTGTGGAGAAAAAAAAAAGGCAAGAATTCAGGGAGTTTTACAATAAGACAAGAAAATGAGGGAAATACTGTTGTCAGTCAAACTAGTAACTAGCAGTAAATAAAGCAGCACTTGAAAATTATGGATGGCCCTAGTATTTTTTAAACAGGGACAGAAGTCTGCTAAAAAGGGTCAGAAATTACATTGTCTGGTTCTTAGCAGACAACAAAGCAGAAGACTGGCCAGCCTTGGGCTCCTAAACAGATAGGTGTGGGTGGTATTTCAGTAAAAGAAACAAGTACAGTCTGAAAGAGTTAAGGGGTAGGGACTTTTTGAAATAGGAAATTTTGCTTTATTTAACTAATTTACACATATATATATACATACATTTATGCTATTTAAAAATATGTAATACATACATATTTTTTATTAAGTATATAAAGATGGTAGTTGATAATTTGCCTCTACTCCTAACAAGGCTTTCCCTATTTTTCAGTGCTAATATTTTGACAGCTACAACATTTTCTGCTGACAACTTTCATGAAAATCTTGAAACTTTTCTTGCCAAAATCTAAGAGCTCATCTGTGCTCTCAGTAAAATCAGGGATGTCTTTATTATTTAATAAAACAAATGCAGCTATAGAAAAGTTTCTATCAGTTGTAGCTTGAAGTTAATATTTCTTTTCCCTTGAAGCGTACAGGATGTTTCCTCCACAATGGGCAAAAGAGGAAAGACACTTAATAAATTCTGTTAGACCTTTAACCATGTATCCAAAATGAATGGTACTCCACTACATTCACATCTCATTTTAGTCAACAAGTTAGCAGCAAGTAAAAGAAAGCAATGAGTAATGAAACACAACACGCATTGTTTTGCCCAACTCCTGCCCCTCCTATTTGGTGAGGATATCTGGCTTTTGTATAATAAGATATTATCTACCTATACTGGGAGAAAACTCTTCCTTCTGCTCCACAGACATTGCTGTGAATCCACTAGTGAAACCTGGGGGCAAATGCAAATCCTTTCCCACTACCAGCTTCTGTTTCTTCGCAAAGTGGAAGCCAAACTTAATGCAGCAAGATAAACTATTGTAAAGGAACAACTAATGTTTCAGTTTTAAAAGTAGCAGTTCATCAAAGCACTCCTGTGGGCTGGATGCCAACAGGCCCAGGTAAAGGGCACTTCAGCAGACTGCTGCAATCAGTTAGGCTTCCCTTCAGTGCAGTCTTATACAGAGCAGGTGTCTGATTACAAAAGAAGTCCAGTTCTTTATGGGTAGTTGTATCAAATTAGGAATCTGAAGCAGATTTATTTTTTCTGAGATATTGTAAAGTCAAACTTAACAAGTGTTGAAGAAAAGCACAGAAAACACTGGGCTCTGAAATACAAGAATCTCTTTGATGAAGCCAGGCACACAAAATAACCAGATTATCAAACAACAGAATTATTGTCCTTCAACTTAATGACCCAAAAACCCCTATTAAAATCTCAGACAACAGAATGCTGAGGTTTTTGGAACAGTTACTGTTCAATGTATATAATTCATAAATCCACAATGCCTTTAATATTCATTTAGAAAACTGAATTTGAACAGAAGTCCTTTTAAGGCATGAAAACAGTTACATGCACATACAAGCACATATGGCTTGCACATATACTCAGAGTAGGGAAACGGAAATTTTGAGGCTAAGAGCATGGCATACCAGAGATACAGGAGAATATTGATGTTCTTACAGAAGAAAGTTTGCAGCCATTGATGACTTACATCCCATCCTGTTGCATAATCTACCAACTCAAACCTGCAGAAGCAGCTGCGATACTGCTTTTGGTTTGTTGGTTTGGTTTGAGGAAGCACACTTAGAGTTACCAGAGTAGGAAACATTCACAAACACTTATTAATTCAGAATACATGTGTTGGTTTTCATCAAACTGCTACATTGTCTGTATCATCACTTTTGATGTCTCTGTGAACTCCGATGAAGTTTTTGCTCATTTAATAGCATGAGAATCCTTGACACAACTTCTGAGATACTCAAGGAAACATAACATGACAAACTTCTGCTGCCTAGATCTGGTGTGAATCTACCCAGTCACATTGCCTTTAGTACTTTCCTTAAAGAATATTAGTCTGAAAGAGGTATTTAATTTGGTCAATTTCTATTTGTTAATGTTTACTCGCTTTGTGGTAATGTTTACAAGCCAGGACTCCACAGTGTTTGTAAACAGTCTGTTTTCTCATCCTCACTTATTTAAAAACCACAAGTCAAGAAAGATTTCAACAACTGGATAGTCAACAACAGAACAGAGCATAAATAAGTCCAAACAATAAGGCAGAAAGGAGCGGCTATAAAGATTTTTCACCAAAGAAGCTAAATAATTATACAATTGCTATTAAAAAATATACAACTGTCCACCAAAATAAATAAACAAATATGTAAAAACCAGCAAACCTGTCTTCTCCACTTACATTCTCTACTGCTGAAAGACAAAACAATTGTCTTTACACCACATTGTCTCAGCTGACAAGAAAGAAAGGTTTTTGAAACTCAGACAAGAATGACCACAGAAGCAGCACACTACCAAAAAGCTCCACCAATGTGAGCACCATGAGTCAGATCTGTTTCTTCCAAAGAGGATTTCTGAAGAACTGTTTTACAAAGCATAACCTCTACTTGAGTGCTACAAACGAGTGAGGAAATCAGTTATTTATATGTTCCTAGGATCCTGCAGAGACAGAAGTCAACACGGAGAAAACTGACTGCTCACAGCCTTACACTGTGATGTGTAAAACTCCTATCCACACAAGAAGTTGTCGGGGATAGAAATCAGCCAACACATTGCCAGAAAAGGGTTTCTTCCATAACAAAATCCATCCTTGATATTTTTATAATGACATCCCAGACAATAATGATAAGGAATTGGAGTAATGGATAAATACTTCCCAGGCATTAAAAAACCCAACAGAATTGCTGGTATTATTCATCCACTAACACCCACTACGTTAATATTTAAGGTCCTTTTTCTTGATTATTAGTGTTAATTAACATCTAGAAGAGAATCCAAACAGCATATGGGTAATTCAATAGCAAAATTAGCAAACAGTTCGGGGCTAGTTTATAGATTATCAAGGGATCATATGGTCCCCTGACAGTACAGACTTCATGGCCCAAGAGACCCTTTGTCTTGTGTTCTTATTTTAATATTATTATAGTATTAAAAGGATGCATTCTTGCATTCTGTCATTTAATATTCAGCAGCAGCACAGAGAATGGGTATCAGCACAGCAAGGTACTAAAACACGCCATGAGTTTAGGTAAGCAAAGTAGTCCATAACGAAGATCTCAGAACATATATGGATTATTTCAGTCTTTAGCTTTGGTTACATTAAAAGTGTTTATACTGTTCATAGTGCATTTTCCTCTCTATGTTGTTTCAATTTAAATGAAAAAGGCCTATTCTGTCCCCAGATGGTAACATACTAACAACTCTAAAGAAATCACTGTAGATTGTCAAATAGAACCAAAATAACATTTTACCCAACATATTTGGGAACTACTAGGCCACCTATGGTAGGTGTACATCCACTACAGCTGGATATAGTTTCACAACAGCAATCCCTCTTGAAGTTTTTTGGGGGTTTAGCCTTCTGTGGAGTCTGATAGAAGTACTAATTTTTCCATGGACTTGCATTATTCCATTTCAATAGAGTCCAGTCCACAGCTACTTTCATTTCCTATAACATAGGGAGACAATGAGCTTATTCACAATTCATTCCAGAAGAGCAAAATAGACATGTAATTTATCTAGACCATAAATGGATGGTAACTTGACATAGTTCAAGATGGAATTACTGGGAGTCTTGCTACATCCAACTACTAAATCTTTTACGTGCCAGCAGCCAACTTAGCAAGCATAACATCATCACCTTTTAGGGAGTATACAGCTCTGCAAGACAATATACACAAAATGTCAATAATCCTGGAGCATTTCTTTTGTATGCTGTACTGTCTCAAAACATGCAATTATAAATTTGAATATACTATCTTCCTTGTTCAAAGCTTCGCCAAGGTTCCCTGGAGTAGGATGTGAATTCTGCCTCAGGCAGACTGGCATGGCTTTCTTTGGTCTTTGACATGTCTCAAGCTATTAAGGAAAAATGTTGCTGACACTTCAAAATTAAAAGAAAGATAACATCGATTTCACAATTTTTTTCTCACATAGGTTGTAAACAAAAATATTTTAAGCTTAATCAGTTTCAAGTGGAACTACAAGTGAAAAGTTATGGCAAATCATAGTTTAGTTCCCTCAGGTTAACAGAGGAGTTGATTTCAACTCCTTGCTTTAAACTGTTGTACATGAATGTCTTGGAAGATTAATTGCACAATATCCCTTAAATCTTTCATTTTTTTAAGCACTACTTGTTCCTTATTCTTACAGTCAACCACGAAAACACCCTCATGCTCATCAAAAGAGATGAAAAAAATACAGATGCTGCCTTTTAATTTAAACAGTATCAGTTCTATCAGATCTATCTCAGTCCCTTGGCCGGCCTTTCAAAAGGAACAGGTCGCAGGAAACAAATCTGCTGGCTGTTTCCAATGTGGTAACACTGCAACGCTAGGTCTTTAGGAACACCTCATTTCTGCCTGAGCTTCACGGCGCACTGTGAGAACTCCGTGCTCTCCTCCCTTGTGATCACTCCCTCGGGTCTAGCCACAGGTCCGCGCTCCCACCTGGCTGTGAACGCATCAGCGAAACGCCTAACCCCAACCCTCAGTACCTCGCCTTACCTTCGGCCAGGGACAGCAAAGGCGACACATCTCGGGGGAGGCGCCCGGAGGCCACGGCGCTGTCCCGCCCG